>NW_022589718.1:35702939-35772892 GCF_004348235.1 Phoca vitulina | reverse complement strand
CCAGCAGAAGAAGAGAAATCATAAAGATCAGAGCAGAAATCAATGAAATAGAAACCAAAAGAACAGTAGAAGAGATCAACGAAACTAGGAGCTGGTTCTTTGAAAGAATTAACAAGATTGATAAACCCCTGGCCAGACTTATCAAAAAGAAAAGAGAAATGACCGATATCAACAAAATCATGAATGAAAGGGGAGAAATCACAACCAACACCAAAGAAATACAAACAATTATAAGAACATATTATGAGCAACTCTATGCCAGCAAATTAGATAACCTGGAAGTAATGGATGCATTCCTAGAGATGTATCAAGTACCAAAACTGAACCAGGAAGAAATACAAAACCTGAACAGACCTATAACCACTAAAGAAATAGAAGCAGTCATCAAAAATCTCCCAAAACACAAAACCCCAGGGCCAGATGGCTTCCCAGAGGAATTCTACCAAACATTTAAAGAAGAATTAATACCTATCCTTCTGAAACTGTTCCAAAAAATAGAAATGGAAGGAAAACTTCCAAACTCATTTTATGAGGCCAGCATTACCTTGATCCCAAAACCAGACAAAGACCCCATCAAAAAGGAGAATTACAGACCAATATCCCTGATGAACATGGATGCAAAAATTCTCACCAAAATACTAGCCAATAGGATCCAACAGTACATTAAAAGGATTATTCACCACGACCAAGTCGGATTTATCCCTGGGCTGCAAGGTTGGTTCAACATCCGCAAATCAATCAACGTGATACAATACATTAACAAAAGAAAGAACAAGAATCCTATGATCCTCTCAATAGATGCAGAAAAAGCATTTGACAAAGTACAGCATCCTTTCTTGATCAAAACTCTTCAGAGTATAGGGATAGAGGGTACATACCTCAATATCATAAAAGCCATCTATGAAAAACCTACAGCGAATATCATTCTCAATGGGGAAAAACTGAGAGCTTTCCCCCTAAGGTCAGGAACGCGGCAGGGATGTCCACTATAACCACTGCTATTCAACATAGTATTGGAAGTCCTAGCCACAGCAATCAGACAACAAAAAGAAATCAAAGGCATCCAAATTGGCAAAGAAGAAGTCAAACTCTCACTCTTTGCAGATGATATGATACTTTATGTGGAAAATCCCAAAGACTCCACCCCAAAACTGCTAGAACTCATACAGGAATTCAGTCAAGTGGCAGGATATAAAATCAATGCACAGAAGTCAGTGGCATTCCTATACACCAACAACAAGTCAGAAGAAAGAGAAATTAAGGAGTCGATCCCATTTACAATTGCACCCAAAACCATAAGATACCTAGGCATAAATCTAACCAAAGAGGAAAAGGATCTGTACTCAGAAAACTATAAAATACTCATGAAAGAAATTGAGGAAGACACAAAGAAATGGAAAAACGTTCCATGCTCATGGATTGGAAGAACAAATATTGTGAAGATGTCAATCCTACCTAGAGCAATCTACACATTCAATGCAATCCCCATCAAAATACCATCCACTTTCTTCAAAGAAATGGAACAAATAATCCAAAAATTTGTATGGAACCAGAAAAGACCCCGCATAGCCAGAGGAATGTTGAAAAAGAAAAGCAAAGCTGGCGGCATCACAATTCCAGACTTCCAGCTCTACTACAAAGCTGTCATCATCAAGACAGTATGGTACTGGCACAAAAACAGACACATAGATCAATGGAACAGAATAGAGAGCCCAGAAATGGACCCTCAACTATATGGTCAACTAATCTTTGACAAAGCAGGAAAGAATGTCCAATGGAAAAAAGACAGTCTCTTCAACAAATGGTGTTGGGAAAATTGGACAGCCACATGCAGAAGAATGAAACTGGACCATTTCCTTACACCACACACAAAAATAGACTCCAAATGGTTGAAAGACCTCAATGTGAGACAGGAGTCCATCAAAATCCTAAAGGAGAACACAGGCAACAACCTCTTCGACCTCAGCCGCAGCAACTTCTTCCTAGAAACATCGCCAAAGGCAAGGGAAGCAAGGGCAAAAATGAACTATTGGGACTTCATCAAGATAAAAAGCTTTTGCAAAGCAAAGGAAACAGTCAACAAACCAAAAGACAACTGACAGAATGGGAGAAGATATTTGCAAATGACATATCAGATAAAGGGCTTGTATCCAAAATCTATAAAGAACTCATCAAACTCAACACCAAAAGAACAAAGAATCCAATCAAGAAATGGGCAGAAGACATGAACAGACATTTTTCCAAAGAAGATATCCAAATGGCCAACAGACACATGAAAAAGTGTTCAATATCGCTCGGCATCAGGGAAATCCAAATCAAAACCTCAATGAGATACCACCTCACACCAGTCAGAATGGCTAAAATTAACAAGTCAGGAAATGACAGATGTTGGCGGGGATGCGGAGAAAGGGGAACACTCCTACACTGTTGGTGGGAATGCAAGCTGGTGCAGCCACTCTGGAAAACAGTATGGAGGTTCCTCAAAAAGTTGAAAATAGAGCTACCATATGATCCAGCAATTGCACTACTGGGTATTTACCCCAAAGATACAAAAGTAGGGACCCGAAAGGCTACGTGCACCCCGATGTTTATAGTAGCAATGTCCACAATAGCCAAACTGTGGAAAGAGCCAAGATGTCCTTTGACAGATGAATGGATAAAGAAGAGGTGGTATATATATACAATGGAATATTATGCAGCCATCAAAAGGAATGAGATGTTGCCATTTGCAATGACGTGGATGGAACTGGAGGGTATTATGCTGAGCGAAATAAGTCAAACAGAGAAAGACATGTATCATATGACCTCACTGATATGAGGAATTCTTAATCTCAGGAAACAAACTGAGGGTTGCTAGAGTCGGGGGTGGGGTGGGAGGGATGGGGTGACTGGGTGATGGACACTGGGGAGGGTATGTGTTCTGGTAAGCGCTGTGAATTGTGCAAGACTGTTGAATCTCAGATCTGTACCTCTGAAACAAATAATGCAATATATGTTAAGAAAGAAAAAAAGAAGAAGAATGTAGCAGGAGGGGAAGAATGAAGGGGGGGAAATCGGAGGGGGAGAAGAACCATGGGAGACAATGGACTCTGAAAAGAAACTGAGGGTTCTAGACCAGAGGGGGTTGGGAGGATGGGTTAGCCTGGTGATGGGTATTGAGGAGGGCACGTTCTCCATGGAGCAATGGGTGTTATGCACAAACAATGAATCATGGAACACTATATCTAAAACTAATGATGTAATGTATGGGGATTAACATAACAATAAAAAAATTTATTTTAAAAAAAAAAATGTTCCATCTTAGTTACAAATTGCATCCATACCTTTCTCTGAAATAACATTTATCTGATTTTTCCCATTAACCTCAGTTTTCGTTGTTTTTAAATTGTGTCCCTTAAGAGTGTACATTAAAAGTTTTTTGCTATTTATTGTGTGTTTAGGGCATTATGGCAAATTTAAAACCAAACTTTTTAAAACAGAGTTTTTAAAACTAAACTTTTTTTGTTCACTTGCTTTCTTCTACATACTTTTATTTTAAAAGTAGATTATTAATAGCTCTGTGTCTAAATAGCATTGTTAACTTGAACATAATTTATGCCATTTGACTTTAAAGATTTCTTGTTACTTCACACATAACACTAGGAATTTAGATAAAATTTTAGCTAAGAACTCTGGAGTTAAAGAAGAAAGAATCATGGTTTTATTTTGACCTATAAAATGATATATATTAATAAAATATTTGTTCATATTAATTACACATGAAATACATATAGAATATATAGTATTTATTGTTCTAGTGGCATC
Source organism: Phoca vitulina (assembly GCF_004348235.1). Classification (NCBI taxonomy): domain Eukaryota; kingdom Metazoa; phylum Chordata; class Mammalia; order Carnivora; family Phocidae; genus Phoca; species Phoca vitulina. The sequence continues at coordinate 35,769,088 of NW_022589718.1, read as the reverse complement.
AGTACATTTGAAGTAGGAAAAAAGATACACTATTTTTGTGACTTTAAACAAGTAAGCATTGTTTGGTTTGATGATATTGGGTATGTGAACTAAAAAATATTTAAAAGTAGATGTAAAGACATCATGAATTTAAAGTGTCTTATTTAAACACATAATGGAATATTTTATAAATATAAGGTGACTATTATTAAGATTTAAAATATAGAAGAAGCTTCCTAAATATAAGACTTTAGCTGAAATTGTAAATATAAATTCATTGTAACTATGCCTATTTTTAAATTATAGGGATTTAATATTAAAATGTAATAAGCTGGTGTATTTAATACTGGTGAGCTGGAGTATTACTTCCCCATATTAAATGTGTCATTTGAATCTATTTTTATAACTTTTTTACTTAAAAATTAGAATTATGTGTAATGTTGGAAGTGATCCTTAAGAAAAAATTTCTTCCTTGAAGGTGACATGTATCATTCCTAATACAATAAATTAGCATTCTTGAATTAATCTTTTAAAGTATAGAATATAATCAATGGTATATTTGTACTTCCACATCAGTCACATGTTCTGAAAGTGACTTTGCTGATTTAGCCCAGTGAGTTCCAGGAAGCTAAACAAAACAAAGCAAGAGTAAAATGATCACTGAAGTGGGGCTGGTGGATAGTGTTTCATTTTTTTTATTTTTAACTTTTTGAAAAGATTTATTTATTTTAGAGAGAGAGAGAGAGCATGAGCAGGAGGGGCAGAGGCAGAGGGAGAGAGAATCTCAAGCAGACTGCACTGAGCCTGGAGCCTGATGTGGGGCTCAATGTCATGACTCTGAGATCATGACCTGAGCTGAAACCAAAAGCTGGATGCCCAACTGACTGTGCCACCCAGGCACCCTTGGGCAATAGTGTTTTAAAGAGCAAAAATCCATTTTTTAATAAGAAATGAAGCTTCAAAAATTTCCTTATGTGCCTAATTTGTGCTCGTCAGTGTGGCAGTGGGGGAGGAGGTGGGGAGGAAAGACAGAAGTGACAGATCAATAAGGAGACTCCATGGTTGCATTCATTCTCAGGCATGAAAGACAAGAGGAGGTTAAGAAGGCACACAGCACAGGGAAAGATAGAGGAAACAGGTGCAAAACTCCAGAGGAAGGAAGCAATGTTATTGTGCAGGGACTTTACATTACATCCACATGGAGGGAGGAGAGGGGTATCCTGGTGAAATTTCTGGTATCAGCTCTGATGTGTAAAAGGCTGGGAAGTTGTCATTCCTAACCTTTCTCTTCAGAAAGGCTGAAATATCCATACCTTTTCTTGGATCCATCAGAGAAGCAAGGTCACAGAGCAAATTGCCACCCCAAATCCACAGAGATAGGTGAATCCAGAGTCATAGTTAAGATCTCTTATCTGAAACAGAAGCTGCTAGAGCCATATAGGTTAAGGATATTTAAAGGGTAATTTTAATGAATTGCTAGAGACCTAATAGGGTCTCTCTTGAGAGTGAGAATTTCCTGGGGGTCTAAGTTTTAGGGTGTCCCCATACTTCCATGTGTTTTAATTCCAGGAAATCCACCAGGTTCCCACCAGGAAACACAGGCAAGAATGATCCCTGTTAGTCTTGGCAGGTGTCTTGAGAAAACTGGTCATTGTTGAATATACTCAGAGCATTCTTCATAACAAAGGTCTGCTCCCCAGCAGAAAGACTTTATACAGACTGGCAGAACAGTGTTTTCTCATTCCAGGTCCCTCTACCTTTCCTAGGTCACCTAAGGGAAGAGGACAGCTAAGAAATATTTGTGAAGGTCATAGCCTAGGGGAAAAGACTTACTAAAATACTGAAAATTAACCATAGAGTTATAGGATATTTTCTTACCCTATGTCTTCACTACCACCTCAAAAGGCCACCAGTGGTTATAGCTGAAAGAGCTGCAAGACACAGACTTCCTCTAAAGAGGTACACTTCAGGAAGTCCAAAGTCAAGAGGGAGAACAAAATCCAGGACACCAGAGGATTTGAAATCTCTGGCACTCAAAACTATAGCAAACAATGCACACAGCCCTGCTCATGGCCAGAATAACACAAACCTCACACTAAAAGGCCAACTCAGTTCAATTCCCATTACTCAATAGCTCTTGTTCAGCTTTCAAGGAGAAATTACAAGGCCTAATAAAATATGAGAAAAGCACAATCTGAAGAGAAAAAGCAAACATCAGGAGCCAGGTTGAGATATAACAGAGATATTGCAATTATCAGACTAGGAATTGGAAATAAGTATGATAAGGTCTCTAATGGAAAAAGTAGAAAGCATACTAGAACAGATAGATAACATATACAGATAGATACTCAAAGAAAGAATCAAAAGTTAATGCCAGAAATCAAAAGGACTGTAACAGAAATGAAGACTGCTTTGATGGGCTCAACTTGAGACTGAACATGGCCAAGGTAAGAATCAACTTGAAGACAAATTAAAATAGAAAAAGGGGGGAAAGGGGATGCAAAAACAAAATAGAACAGAACACCCCAAAACTGAGACAATTTCAAAAGGGTTAACATACACATAATTTGAATATCAGAAGGAAAAGAAACAGAAAAGGAGAAGAAACATTCAAAGTAATAATGGCTAAGAACTTTCCTAAATTAATGACAGATAACAAACCACCTGATAAATGGCAGACATTTCATACAGGAAGCTCAGATAATATTAAAAGGTAAAATATCTATTCCTAGACATATCCTATTCAAACTCTATAAAACCAAAGATAATGACAAAAATCTTGAAAGATGACATTGGGGGGCCAGGGATACCTTTCCAATAGAGAAACGAGAATAACATTTACTCATTCTTCTCATGAGAAACCATGTATCAAGGATTTAGTGAGATCATGTAATTTAAAGTGTTGGAAAAAAAAAAAGAGAAGAGAGGAAGGAAGGGAGGGAGGGGGAAAGAGAGAGAGGGAGGAAGCAGGGAAGGAAGGAAGGAAGGGAGGAAGGGAGGAAGGAGAAAGAAAGAAAGAAAGAAAGAAAGAAAGAAAGAAAGAAAGAAAGAAAGAAAGAGAAAGAAAGAACGAAAGAAGAATGAAAGAAAAAGAAAGAAAGAAAGAAAGAAAGAAAAGAAAGAAAGAAAGAAAGAAAGAAAGAAAGAAAGAAAAAGAAAGGAAGGAAGGAAGGAAGGAAGGAAGAAAGAAAGAAAGAAAGAAAGAAAGAAAGAAAGAAAGAAAGAAAGAAAGAAAGAAAGAAAGAAAAAGAAAGGAAGGAAGGAAGGAAGGAAGGAAGAAAGAAAGAAAGGAAGAAAGAAAGAAAGAAAGGAAGAAAGAAAGAGAAAGAAAGAAAAAGAAAGAAAGAAAGAAAGAAAGAAAGAAAGAAAGAAAGAAAGAAAGAATCAACCTAAAACTCTATACCCAGGAAAATTACCCTCCAAAAGGGAAGGAGACATAAAGACTTTCTCAGACAAACAAAATCTAAGGGAATTTATTGCCAACATATTTTCTTGAAAGAAATGTTAACAGAAGTTCATCAAGGAGAAAGGAAATGATACACATTAGAGACTGGAATAACGTAAAGAACGGAAATGTGTTGAAAAATAAATAAAGGAAGAAATAATACTATTTTTAAATTCTTAATTGATTTAAAAGATAACTAATTATATAGTAATAATAATGTACTGAGTGATTATATCAGATGGAGAAATGAAATGAGTAACAGCAATGTTCTAACGGATGGGAGGCAAGAACTGGAAATACTGTTACATGGTAACTTCATTCTGAGAGTCATCCTTCCTTCTCAGTGAAGGGTATTATTTGAAGCTGAGTAGTTTTATCAGCCTATAGAATTTTGCATGTCCAATAGCCTCAGGTCATTTTGTTCTCTCTTTGCCTCTTTCAGTACAAACTGGCAATGTTTCTGCTGATATAAAATTATCAAAACCTTGTGGGTCTCATGTGTATTCCACAGAGATTACTCTATTAGACAAGAGGTTCCACCATAGATCTTTCCTAGATACCCAAATCTCTATTTTTGCTTCTGCTGAAAATACTGGGGAGGTCTATGGGTTAAATGCTGAATCTATTCAGAAGGGCTTTTGTGTGATTGAACATTCTGACCTTTGGATATTTCTGAGGAATCAGCAAAATATAGTCCATCCACACCTTCAGCTTTTCCTTTAGAGTATGATTTGCTGACAGGGAATCTCTTAATTTCCACAGTGATGTGACTCTCCACACAAGATCAAAATGGAAAAGCTCCCAGTGAGCAAAGCTGGAATAATTCAAGCAAGAAAATAAAATGGTAAAAGTAAAAAGTAAATAATAAAAATAAATATTCACAACTCCATACTAATATGAATTAATGGTTGAATAAATAAATACATGTGGGAAAAGGGACAAATCTTTGCAGAATAATGCCAAATAATTCCTGAAGATACTGTCCTCTCAAAGAGATGAAGCATAACTCCTCACTCCTTGAGTGTGGGCCGTACACAGTGACTTCCATTCAAGGAGTACAGTACAGAAAGAGAAAAGAAAAGGAATTCCACAGGAGAGAATCCTGACAAATCTGTCTCAGCAGGTGGTCAAGGTCAACGTCAATAGTGATGTATTATGTTGATACCATGCACTCTTGATATGGTGTGATGAAAATAATACTTCTGTGGCCTTTCTCCCTAAAATAATAACTCCAATCTAATCATGAGAAAAACATCAGGCAAATCCCAACTGAGGGACATTCAACAAGATACATGGCCAGATCTCCTCAAAATTGTCAAAGTCATAAAAACACAAGGAAATTGTGAGAAACTGTCATAACCAGGAGCTTAAGGAATCATGCTGAGTCAAATTTAATGTGGCATTATGAATGGGATGCTGGAATAGAAAAGGGAGATTATAGGAAAACTAAGGGAGAATGAAAAAGTTGTGCATTTTAATTAGCAACAGTGTAGCAGCATTGTTTCATTAATTGTGACAAATATGCCATGCATATGTATTAAAATAGAAGAAACTGGGTATAAAGTATGTAGGAACTCTGTAGTATATTATCTGTAGTTTTTTGATAAATCTTTTCCTCTTCTAAAACATAAGGTTTATTAAATAAAAGGGGGTGCTGTTAGTGTTAGGAGTGGTCATTGACATTATGAAAGGTCTTTTACCTTAAAACAGAGAATGATACATTTTGTTCCATTTTTTTTTTTTTTTATCGGTGTTAGAATGCAAAACATACTTCTAGTTAAGAAAGGTAAAATGTCATTTCTAGGAAACATGCTGGTCTCAACAACACAGCACACATTTGATGAATTTTGGACAGATAATTAATGATTGGTCTATACTTGATGCAAACACACAATTCCTTTCTTGGAAGAGTAATGCATTTTCAGGGAGAATTAGTAGAAAATATATAGAAAGTACTATCGATATCACCAAGTTAGGGTCTGAAGGCTGAAGGCAAACAGAGGCACTGGGAGAAATGGTACTCTGAATTTGACTGCTGTTTTTTTAAGTTCTGAGGATGTAGCTGTGAAACTGGGAGGAAAAAGTCACATAAGCAGTATTCATGGGTTTACTCCTGCCCTACCTAGGTTCCCTGAAATACGTCTCCTACAATGTGGTAGAGATCTTGTTAGCTGGATAACTGAAATGTGGGGAGGGAAAATAATGGGTAAAACTCAGACAGATAATGATAATCAGACCACATTAAATCCATATTTCCTTCCTCCGAATGAGATCAGTAAAGTCCACTCTGCTGAGGAAATCCTTCATGTCTGATGTACTTTGAAGGGGAAGAATATTTTATACAGTTAAAGGAGCCACCTTCATAGGCAATGAGACTTTTGTTCTCATTTATAAATAAGTTTACAAAAACTTTAGAAAGAGTCAACAAGGGCATGGAGTTCAACCATTAGAACATAAACAGAAAAGAAAACCAAAGAAGGAAAGCTGTCTGCTAGTGAGCTGAGAGGTTTAAAAATTGCTCAGAATTCAGAGAAAGGGAATAAAAAGGTAAATTATGACACATAAATGTAGTGGAAAGACAGTGGAGCATGCACATAGTTTTTTTCCTGTTGGAAAGAATAAAGTAGAATGTAAAATGGTAAAATATATGAAAATAGTAAATCTTTTGGTACTAAAAAGGGGATTAAGTCTGAATAAGTTTTCAGACTCACTTTGTGTCAGATCCCATGCAAAGCAGTAGGAAAAAAAAGTCAATAAGCTTGAATGAAAATAATTTTCCTTGAACAACCAAATGAAGAAAATTTATCTGGAAGGGAAAAGCAAACCCATTCCCACTCCACTTACCAACAGGAAAGCCTTTGCTCTAAATTTACCAATCACACTCTTAACACTAAATGAGTTTCAAAACCCACAAATTTCCTTTTTGGGGGGGGTCTAGATTTTAAGAAAGAATTTAGATCAAGCAACCCAACAGGAGCATCAGTGGTACAGTGGAAGTCTCATGACTCCCAGGTAAGGCTTTTGAGTTACCCACTCCATCCACATGTGAGATGAGGTTGTTATAGTTACAACTAGGAGGTGTGGACCACCTTCATGCAGTGAAGCTCTGGGGTCCCCTCAGGTTTTGTATTTTCTAGCCATGTCGCAGCCACTCAGAACTACGTGAAGAGTGTCCATTTCCTATTACAGATGAGTGCCATCAATATGACTGACTCATCAAATGAAAGCACTTATTACTCAACAAACAAAGTCTACAATGAGCTACAGATGTTTGACTTGATACACAACAAGTTCCATAGGATTCACATACCTTAAGTCTCCAACAGAATACTTTTTTTAAGTCAGTCAGGAAAGTTAGATTCAACCAAGACTCAAATCCTCACATGTCCTGGATCATATAGAGGACAGAATATGGAACATTTTCCTTCCACAATAAAATTCTGAAAGGAAACATTTGGATAAAGAATTAGCAATCATGATGTACAGACATGTGAATCACGGTGTTGTACACCTGAAACTAGCATCACAATACATGTCAACTATACTTCAATGAAAAAAAAAAAAAAAAAACAAGAGGAGAGGGTGCCCTGCGGAGCAAACAAACCATCCTGATCCAGGGTTGAGAACCTCACGTGAGAAAAATCTCTTTGGCTCTGGTTCTGGAAGTAGCCTGCTGGGGTTGGTTTTGGGGAAAAAAAAAAAAATTACCAATCAAATTCTAACAAAACTGAAGTAAGGACTTCAATATTAATATGAGAAAAAACAAACTTCAATTTAAAAATTAATTGTATAAAAAAGGTCACGTTGGGGTGATTAAACAAACATTCACTCCACGACAAATGTACAGATGTCATAATTTAATGTATGCCAAACAGAGTAAAACTAAAACAGAAACTGTTAATGGTAAGAACTGAAAGAGAAATTTCTTTTGACAAATATTAATGGGAGAGCTGAGCTTATGCTCATGTATAAACATGCCAAGCCAGTAATACAGAGATTTTGAATAACATAATTTTTAAAATTTGCATTATATACCCACATACACATAATTTTTTCTTACATGTAAAAAAGAGTTCACTTTCCTCTCAAGCACCTTGAAAAATTTACAAAATCGCTAGTTATCAGATTTCCAAAACACAGAGCACAGATGACTACAAAATCTGTCATTCCCACATTTTCTGTGACAGGAGTGTAAATAACAAAATACCTAGAATAGAGCAGGTGGAGAAAAATAGCATTCAAAAGAGGAGAACCTTGTGTAACAGATGAAGAAGGCTAATGGTATGGAAATATGAGTTCTAGAAAGAAAGGAACAGAGAGAAGAGTTCCAATTATTATTAATTTTAGAAATAGAAGAAAATATACCCAAGTTGCAATAACAATCACACAGAAAATTTGAAAACATAGCTGCATTAGAATAATGCTGCTAAGGGAGTGTACTGAATAAAGTGAAAGAAACCACCGTTTGACGGCATTAAAAGACAATAGTTGAAGATCTAAGCTCCCAGACAAAAGGGATGTAAAATTAAATGTACTCTTCACTTTCAAAAATATTTTTCTCCTTGAAAACATAGTGATTTTTACAGGGCAGGAAAGAAAGCAGGAGCCTAGAGGGTGTGGCAGTCTCACTGGGCTGAAGATGAAATGTACTGGATTCATGGGTACCAGCACAATCAATCCCAGAGAACCCATATTGCATAAAAAAGGAAAATGGAACCGCTATGCTCTGTGCCATCTCCCCTCAAATCATTTGCTTAATTGCAATTTATATATGAGGAGGAAAACCTATGGGTAACCAAGGGATTGGTTGAGGCTAACAAGCCAATAGCAAATTTTATCAACATCCGTAGCTCTGGGGTGACCCAAATTGGAGAGCATGGTTCTCCAGAGAGCAGTGGATCTGGTAGATATTGCATGGTATCCGTGGAGAACACTGAAAGGGGCACATCACAGGGCTAGTTCAGCTGGCAATGTTTGAGCCTCAACTGGATCAAGCCACTTAACTCATACACGGATTGCCTAAAATAAATTTCAATAAACTCTGGAAGAAGATAGCCTTTTTTATACTACTATAATTTTCTATAATTGGATTATAAAAATGATCTAAAATACTGTAATTTTCATATGTAAATTCTAATACTAAACGAAAACATATTGGGCACAAAAGGATATAGTAAACATGCCTGAAAAACAAAAGAACAGAATATAAAAACAGATACCCGTGCCGTCCAGATACCGAAATAATAGACATAGAGCAGCAAAAGGGCTATGCTTAGTTTCTTCAATAAACAGGTGATGAGATAGAAAATTTCACCAGAAAACCTCAGGTCTACAGCCATACCACCTTGAACGTGCCCGATCTTGTCTGATCTCTGAAGCTAAGCAGGGTTGGGCCTGGTTAGTACTTGGATGAGACACTAGAAAACCTCAGGATGTTTTTTTAAAGGAAATTCTAAAACTGAAAATCTGGCACAGTCATAAATGGACTCCAAATGCTTTTAAGATTAACATCTTAAGATGTTAATCTTAAATTTGTCTTATGAGCTTCTAACATCTTTGCAATCGTCAAGAGACAACTAATCCAGGACTCACAATCACTTCCAACATTATTTAAAATTCCAGTTGAAAGTAGCCTTTAAAAATTTCATATCATATCATAAACTTAAAGAATACAATTGTGAAGACATATTTTTATACAAAGGGTCTCTCTGTTAGAAGTGACTTGGACAGTTATGTCGTCAGGGCCAGGGTCCCCAACAAGAAAATACAGAGTCAGGATGGCTAAAATAAAACAGCACTGACATCCTGTTTACTGCTTAGACAGGACTACACTGACATTCTGCTTTGCAGCCTTTGCAGAAATGACTTCTGCAAAATGTCCTAAAATAAGACAATTGACCACAAAAGCATTTGTCAACATTATGGGCAAGGGGCAGTTAAGACTTAAGCCTCCGGATGTCAGGAAAAAAAAAAAAAAAAGAACATTAACACATGGATATTAACCTAATAAGTAGACAGATACATGACCAAAGCACACCCTGAGTCATTGGCATGACTCAGCACACCCTGATTGCTTAAGAAAGTTCTGCAAAATAGCTCATAAAAACCCCTAATCTTAGAAACTCTGGGGGCAACCCACTCGGGTCCCCCTCCCTCTCTGGAAGCTTTATACTCTTGCTCAATAAATTTTGTTTTGCTGCCCACCACTCTTCATCTGGTCTACCTCTTCATTCTTCAAAGCAACGCGACCAAGAACCTGGGCACTAAGGGGACAAAAATCCTGTAACATCTCCATGGCTCAATAGAGATCTAATGATATTCAAAGATGGCAGTCTTTTTTTTTTTTTTTTTTTTTTCCCTTTGAGGGGGAAGGGTGAAGGAGAGAGAGAATCCCAAGCAGTCTTCACCCCTAGCAGGAACCCCACGTGGGGCTTCATCTCACAACCCTGAGCTCATAACCTGAGCCAAAATCAAGAGTCAGCTGCTTTACTAACTGAGCCACACTGCCCCCAGGATGGCAGTCTTATTAATGTAGGGTTGTGTGAGCAAAGGAGCCCAGAAAAGCCAACTAGGTAGAATTATTTTTATTAATATAGATACAATTACTTTTTTTTCTTTTTTTAGTTATCTTTGTTCTCTGTAATTGTCTTTTGTTTTCTCTTTTAAGAATAAAGTAGAGGGATGCCTGGGTGGCTCAGGCAGTTAAACGTCTGTCTTCTACTCAGGTCGTGATCTCAGGGTCCTGGGATCCACACCGTGTTGGGCTCCCTGCTCAGTGGGGAGTCTGTTTCTCCCTCTCCTTCTGCCCCTCCCCCCTGCTCATGCTCTCTCTCTCAAATAAATAAATAAAATCTTAAAAAAAAAAAAAAAGAAGAAAGTAGAATTTTCACTATTATTTCAGGCCACATGAAAAACTATAGGCCAGACCTAGAATATAATCTGGGTTGGGAAGAAGGATTTCATTCCCTCAAAATACCAGCAGACCTGGAATAGTACATTCTTTGATTCCTTCAAAATACTTGACATTTTTCAGGATATTTAAGTTGTTATAAAACTTACATTATAACAATATCACTTCTTCATGTAATAAGGTCAAAAAGCATAACTCTAATACAAAAGCTGATAAAATGGCTAGAATAAATTTTAAAATACATTTGACCTATTAAGTGAGGTACAACATTCTAGAAAAATAATATTAAATAAATCTAGTAGATTAAATAGTCAACAACTACTTGTATGAATTCAGAAGTAGTTCTGTATTTGGAAAGGTAGTAGGCTAACTTCATACATGCTTTTTTATCCTTCTCTCTCTGACATTATCTCTCATCTTCTTGGGACCACACTTAGTCACTTCAAGCATTTTGCTTTTACTATTTTGTTGTGTAAGAACCCTTGCAATTTTCTCCAAATCTTCTCATGTTCCAAAATTCTCCAGATGGGAAAACCAGGCTCCACATTAAGAAACAGTTAAAATGGAGAAATGACCAAGGTCTCAAGACACCAGAAAATTGGGGTGCCTGGGTGGCTCAGTCAGGTCATGATTCCAGAGTCCTGGGATCGAGCCCTGCGTCAGGCTCCCTGCTCTGTGGGAAAACTGCTTCTTCCTCTCCCACTCCCCCTGCTTGTGTTCCCTCTCTCACTGTGTCTTTCTCTGTCAAATAAATAAATAAAATCTTTTTAGAAAGACAACAGAAAATAATACAAAAAGCATGTAGATTACATCTTAAAAAGGGGAGACACGTCTCCAGAGTACTGCACCTGGGGTCCTTTGTGCTTAGAATCTCCAGAAATGTTTACATTATCTGAAAGCAGAGAAGCTATGAGATATTCAGAAACAATGGAATTTTACATTAGATCCAATAGCCTTACCTCAATATTGCAAAATTTTAATGGAAAAATAAAACAAAACAAAACAAAACAGCAAAGGGTAGTGGGAAGAGGGAGACTAAGAGCTCCCTGAAAATGTGGATTTTCCCAAATTTACTCTGTGGGAGTACAAGCCATCGGTCATCTGAAATGTGATATCAGCTCAACTGTAAAACTTAAGCTGCTTTATGTCATTACTATAGTAAGTGCCCTTAAGCACTGCACCATCCAGATAGTCAATGAAAGCCTGGGGATGGTGTGTACAAACTCAAAGGGTAAAAACAAAATCGCAAAAAGGAAACGAATCATGATTTAATTCAGCATTTGAGTTGAAATGTTAGAAAGATAGGTACCCCTGAAAATACTGAAAATATTTAAAGTAATCAAACTGAAGTAGAAAGCAAAATGGTAAAATCACAATTAAATGGGCTGTACTCTTTTATAGGCTAAGGAAGGTGAAAATGAATCCTGAAATAACTTTACCAACTGGAAAATGATATTAAAATTATCAAGAAAAATGATGGCCAGTATGTTTTTATTATTAAATTAGCTTCACAAAGTCTTAATCTCAACATTTCAGAAAACATAATAAGTATAAATGATAACTTATAAACCTTGTGGAGAAACATATCTTCACCCCTGCATAACCTCTGATAACTAATAAGTAGAATAAGCATATATTAATGGGAATCAGTCGTGTGAATTGATTTCCTCTCAAGTTAGTCACAAGCGATGACAATGTTGAATTATTGTCTTCCTGCATGCAAAAAATAACAAATGTAATTTTGATATATTTACAAACTGGTTAGACTAAACAGGAAGTTACTCAAAGACCACTGCAAAGTAATTAAAGTTCAAATCCCAGAGAGTTACTATAGGAACTGAAACTCTGTTCTCATCTGCAAATAAGTAATCAATTAATAGCTGTGAAAAGGTGCACATCCAGCTAAGAATCCTTAAAATATAAAGGAACCAGTATGTTGAGCAGAATAAAGGGAGGTAAGGCAGTGCTGTACCATGAAGAATATTTTGCTATTTCTAGAATGTTAAACTACTTAAACTCCTAAGAGAGCTATGACTTATTTTGGTCTCAAGACCTCATTTTCCTAATTAATGTTTAAGCATTCCTCAAGGGATTTTTGATGTCAAGAAATATCTACTTAAAACGAACATATTGTTTGTGTCCTTAGTTCTTTGTGAAACTCCTCAGCATATTTTGTAAAATTAAAATACCATTCAACAGACAGTTGTTAATGAGATTGGGAATTTCATAATTTTATCCTCAATTAGTGTCACCATTACATAAGTCTGGGTATTTAAATTACCTTTAAGCTAAAAGTAAACAGGGGAAATAATAATTGTCTTATCTATTTGTAGAACATGGGTAAATATTTAAGACTAGCCCAAGAGTTTTTATAGTTTTCATCAACTCTATCTTGATAAAATTAATATAGATGCTTATATGTTACAAACTGTTTCCTGAATGTAAAAAGAAAATAAAATCCAGAAGTGATTGTTGTGAGCAAATTTCCCTAAGGGGAACCTGGCTAATAAAGTGAGGTGAGTTTTCCTTTTGAGATAAACATTTACAAATTTTATATATTTTATGTAATTCCTAATGTTATTGAAATAACTATTTTTTTGCTTTCAAATATCATTTTGATAATGATATGAAGTAGAGCCTACCAAGTACAACTCTGATTCAGGAACTCAGTGATTCGTCTAACAAGTGACATGGTGTATGTGGAAAGTCACATGCACCACAAGTATGTGCAATGTTTTTCCACACCCCATATCCATATCACTTACCCTGCATCTACAGTTGCATCACAGGACCCATTCCATGATGTGTTCCCCCTTCTAGTCCTGATCCTGCTGCCCAGAGGAGTCCTGCCCTCTGAAAAGATGAAGAGAGTGCTCTTAAAAGAAAGAGGGTCTTGCTATCTTTATTTGTTTTTTTTTTATGATTTTATGTATTTGAGAGAGGAAGAGAAAGTGAGTAAGCACACAAGCAAGTGGGGGGGGGGGGGGGGGGGGGGGGAGGCCAAAGTGGGGGTCCATCCCCGGACCCTGAGATCATGACCTGAGCCAAATCAGATGCTTAAACAACTGAAACACCCAGGTGCCCCAGTCTTTGCTATCTTGAGAAGCATTTTTCATGCCACGAGAGTTGTATCTGTTGTTTTCTGGTTGGTATGGTTTGTGCCATCTTGAAATCAAAACAAAACAAAACAAACAGTAGATAGGGTGGAGAGGTACATTGTGATTCTATTAGTCCAAGTGTAATACAGGTCAAAGCAATTAGCCTGTTATCTTAATAGTGTTGGAAATTCTAATACCCATATCTGATTCTCTTTTCCACTGGAGCACATAAGAAGGTTAAATGTCTCTAACCTTGTTACAAATGGGCAGGGCCATGAGACTAATTCTGCATGATGGGTTTTAGATAGAAATGATATGGTCACATTTGTATTGTGACCTCTCTCCCTTCTGTGTCCTTGTGTCAAAGATCTAAGATCCTAATGTTGAAATAGTAGAGGGCCAACAGGCCACAACCAATGGCAGAACCTCATCTGAACCTGTGCTCACCCAGCATGCACTGGAAATGTAGACTAAGAGAGAATTAAGTTTTTATTTTATTTTTTATATTGGTATAACTTGGGTGCCTGGGTGGCTCAGTTGGCTGAGTGTCTGATTCTTGGTTTCAGCTCAGGTCATGATCTCAGGGTCGTGAGATTGAGCCCTGTATTGGGGATCCATGCTCAGCATGGAGTCTGCTTGAGATTCTCTCTCTCCCTCTCCCTCTGCCCCTCCCCCCACTAATAAGCACACACTCTCTGAAATAAATTAATTAACTAGTTAATTAATTAATTAAGGTATAACTCAACACTAACATTATATTAGTTTCAAGTATACATAATGATCACCTCAATAAGTCTAGTTAGTATCTGTAACCATATAAAGTTACATTTTTCCCATGATGAGAATTTTTAAGACATAATTTTAGCAACTTTCAAATATGCAGTACAATGTTGTTGACTATAATCACCACGATATATATTACATCACCATGACTTGATTATTTTATAAGTAAAGTTTGTACCTCTTGACCTCCTTCACCTATTTGGCCCACCCCCAACACCTTCTCTCTTGCAACCACCAGTCTACCCTCTGAATCTATGAGTTTTGTTTCATTTTGTTTGTTATTTGTTTTGTTTTTTGATTCCACATATATGTGAAAACATATGGTATTTTTCTTTCTCCTTCCAACTTATTTCACTTAGCATAATACCCTCTAGGTCCATCCATGTTGTCACAAATGGCAAGATTTCATTATTTTTTTATGGCTGAGAGCATTCCATAATAGGTATATATCAGATATATATATATATATCTCACAGATTTATACATTCATCCATTGATGGACATTTGGATTGCTTCCATATCTTGGCTATAGTAAATAGTGCTGCAATTAACATAAGGGTGCATATATCTTTTTGAATTAGTATTTTTATTTTCTTTGGGTAAATACTCAGCATTAGAAACACTGGATTGTACAGTATTCCTATTTTTAATTTTTTGAGGAGACTCCATACTGTTTAATACAGTGACTACCAATTTACATTCTTAATAGTGCAAGAGAGTTCTCTTTTCTCCACATCCTCACCAACACTCGTCTTTTTGATTACTGGCCATTCTGACAGGTGTGAGGAGATATCTCATTGTGGTTTTGATTTGCATTCCCTGATGATGAGTGATGTTGAACATCTTTTCATGTGTCAGTTGCCCATCTATATGTTTTCTTTGGAAAAGATGTCTATTCAGATCTTCTGCCCATTTTTAAATCAGGTTTTTTGGGTTTTTTTGTGGTTGAGTTGCATGAGTTATTTATACATTTTGGATTTTAACCCCTTCGTGGGTATATGATTTGCAAATACTTATTCCCATTTAGTAGGTTGCCTTTTTATTTTGTTGATGGTTTCCCTTGCTGTGCAGAAGCTTTTTAGTTGGATGTGGTCCTACTTGTTTATTTTTGCTTTTGTTACCTTTGCCTTTGGAGTCAAATCCAAAAAATCATTGCCAAGATTGAATGTCAAGGAGCTGATCCCCTATGTTTTCCTCTAGCAGTTTTGTGGTTTCAGGCCTCACATTCAAATCTTTAAACCATGTTGAGTGAATGTCTGTGTATGGTGGAAGAAAGTGGTCCAGTTTCATTCTTCTGCATGTAGCTGTCCAGTTTTCCCAGCACCATTTATTGAAAAGACTCACTTTTCCCTATTGTATATTCTTTTCTCCTTGTCTTAAATTAATTGACCTATTGTGTTCCATTGATCTATGTGGCTGTTTTTATGCCAATACCATACTGTATTGATTGCCATAGCTTTGTAATGTAGTTTGAAATCAGGTAGCATGAGGCTTCTAGCTTTGTTCTTTTTTCATAAGGTTCCATTGGCTATTTGGAGTCTTTTGTGGTTTCATACAAATTTTAGGATTTTTATTCTATTTCCCTGAGAAAGATCATTGGAATGTTGATAAATATTTCACTGAATCTCTAGAATGCTTTGGATAATATGGACATTTGAAAAATATTAATTCTTCTGATACATGAGCACAGAATATTTTTCCATTTGTTTGTGTTTTCTTCAATTACTTTCATTAGTGTCTTATCTTCTTATCATTTTCAGTGTATGAGTCTTTCACTTCCTTGGTTGAATTTGTTCCCAGGTATTTTATTCTTTTGATGCAACTGCAAATGTGATCATTTTCTTAATTTCTCTTTCTGATAGCTTCATTGTTAGTTTACAGAAACACCACTGACTTTTGTATATTGATTGGGGACCCTGCAACTTTTCTAAATTCATTTATTGGTTCTAATAGTTTTGTGTGGGTTTTTTTTGTGTGTGTGCGTGTGGTATCTTTAGAGTTTTATAAATACAAAATCATGTCATGTGCAAATCATGACAGTTGTACTTTTTCATTTCAAATTTGGATGCCTTTTATTCCTTCTTCGTGCCTAATTGCTCCAGCTGTGACTTCCAACACTATGTTGAATAAAAGTAGCAAGAATGGGTACCCTTATCTTGTCCCTGATCTTAGAAAAAAAGCTTTCAGCTTTTCATCATTGAGGATGATGTCAGCTGTGGTCTTGTCATACACAGCCTTTATTACATTGAGGTACAGTTCCTATATACCCCCATGTTGAGAGTCTTTATCACAAATGAATGTTGAATTTTGTGAAATGCTTTTACTGTGTCTATTGAAATGATCACATGATTTTTATCCTTCATTTTGTTAATGTTGTGAATCATGTTGCCTAATTGGTGGATGTTGAGCCATTCTCACTTGCCTGTAATTAATCCCATTCTCTCATGGTGTATGATCCTTTTAGTGTATTGTTGAAAGCAGATTCCTAATATTTTGTTGAGGATTTTTGCATGTATGTTCATCAGGGATATTGGCCTATAATTCTGTGTGTGTGTGTGTGTGTGTGTGTGTGTGTGTGTGCATGTGTGAATGATATCTTTGTTTGGTTTTGGTATCATGGTAATGCTGGCCTACACCTCCCAAAATAAGTTTAGATGTGTTCCTTCCTATTCAAGTTTTTGGAAAACTTTGAAAAGCTTAAGTATTAAATTTTGCTTGAATGTTTGGTAGAAATTACCAATGAAGCATCTGGTCCTGGACTTTTGTTTGTTGGGAGGTTTAAATTACTGATTCAATCTCCTTACTACTAATTGGCGTATTCAATTTTCTATTTCTGAATGATTCAGTCTTGGAAGATTGTTTCTCTCTAGAAATTTATCCATTTCTTCTAGGCTCATAGTCCAACTTATTAGTATATAATTTTTCATAGTAGTCTCTTACGATCCTTTGTGTTTCTGCAGTATCCATTGAAACCTTTCTTTCATTTCTGATTTCACTTGAGCCCTCTCTCTTTTTTTTCTTAGAGAGTGTAGCTAAAGTTTATAGATTTTATTTATCTTTTAAAAGACTTAGTTCTTAATTTATTTGATATTTTCTATAGTCTTTTTAGTCTATATTTCATTTATTTCCACTCTGATCTTTATTATTTCCTCCTAACTTTGGACTTTATTTCTTCTTCTTCTCCTTCTTCTTTTTTTAACTTCCTTTAGGTATAAACTTAATTATTTGAGATTTTTCTTGTTTCTTGAGGTATTCCTATATTGCTCATACCTTCCCTTTTAGGATTGCTTTCTCTGCATCCCACAGATTTTGGTATGTTGTATTTCCATTTTTATTTGTCGTCAAAGTATTTTTTTGATTTCTCATTTAATTTTTTCAATGACCTATTGGTTGCTGAAGAGTATGCTGTTTAATCTCCATGCATTTGTGATTTTTTTCAGTTTTTTTTCTTGTATCTGATTTCTAGTTTCATACCATCATGGTTGGAAAAGATGCTTAATGTGATTTCAATCTTCTTAAATTTTTTGAGACTTGTTTCATACCCTAATATATGATCTATTCTAGAGAATATTCCATATGTACTTAAGAAGAATATATATACTACTGTTTTGGGATGGAATATTCTGTATATACTAAGTCCATCGAGTCTAATGTGTCATCAAAGCCTGATGTTCCTTTATTGATTTTCTGTATGGATGACCTATCCATTGATGTAAGTGTGGTATTAAAGTTCCTTACTATTACTGTGTTGCTGTCGATTTTTCCCTTTAGCTCTGTTAGTATTTCCTTTATACATTTAGGTGCTCCTATGTTGAATGCATATTTATGAATATTACATCTTCTTGTTGAATTAACCCTTTATCAGTATGTAATGTACTTCTTTTTTGAGCTTTCATATAGTCTTTGTCTTAAAGTCTTTTTTTTTTTTTTTCTGATATAAGTATAGCTACCCAAGCTTTCTTTGTTTTTGTTTTTATTTTCACAAGCTTTCACTGGGTATCCATTTCATGGAATATCTTTTTCCATCCCTTCACTTCCAGTCTGTGTGTGCCCATACATATGAAGTAAGTTTTCTGTAGGCAGCATATAGATGGTTCTTCTTTCATCCACTCAGCCACTGTATGTCTTTTGATTGACGAACTTAATCCATTTACATGTCAAGTAGTTATTGATAAGTATGTACTTACAGCCATCTGTCAATTCTTTTCTGGCTGTTTTGCACTTCCTCTCTGTTCTTTTCTTCTTTTCTTGTTCTCTTCCTTGTGGTTTGATGACACTCTTTAGTGTTGTACTTAGATTCCTTTCTCATTATATTGTGTATTTACTATAGGTTCTTGCTTTGTGGGTACAATGAGGCTGATATATAAGAGTTCATATATATATATAACAGTCTATCTAAGTGGATAACAAGTTAAGTTTGAATGTATTCTAAAACATTACATTTTTACTACCCCTCAGCCACATTTTATGTCTTTGATGTCACATTCTACATATTTTATTTTGTGTAACCCTTACCCAATAATTGTAGTTATACTTACTTTTACTACTGTGTTTTTAATCTTCATACTAGCCTTACAAGTGATCAATACACTATTTCATTATATATTTGGCTTTACCAGAGAGGTTTTTACTTTGACATGTTTTCCCATTAATAATTCCTGTGTTTTCTTTTTCACTTAAAGAAATCCCTTTAACATTCCTTATAAATCTGGTATAGTGGTGATGAACTACTTTAACTCTTGCTTATCTAGAGAACTCTATCTCTCCTTTTCTGAATGAATCTCTTGCTGGGTAGAGTATTCTTAGTTGGAATTTATTTATTTATTTATTATTTATTTATTTATTTATTTATTTATTTATTTATTTATTTTATTTTATTTTTTACATTCAGCATTTTGAATATATCAGACCGCTCTCTTCTGGTCTGTAAAGTTTCTGCTGAAAAATCTTGTAGTCTCATAAGTATTCCCTTGTACTTAAAAGTTGCATTTCTCTTGCCATTTTTAAGATTCTCTCCTTGCATTTAATTTTTGAAATTTTAATTATCAAGTGTCTTGATGTGGATTTCTTTAGGTTCATTTTATTTGTAACTCTGTGTGATTTCTGGACCTGGATATCGGTTTCTTCCCCTGGATTAGAAAATTTTCAGACATTTTTTCTTCAAGTAAGTTT
Organism: Phoca vitulina; assembly: GCF_004348235.1. NCBI lineage: Eukaryota > Metazoa > Chordata > Mammalia > Carnivora > Phocidae > Phoca > Phoca vitulina. Next base: position 35,749,701 of record NW_022589718.1, on the reverse strand, counting down.
TTTGCCATTTTTCCTCTCTATTTTCTTTCTGGAACCCCTATAATGTGGATGTTAATCTGTTTGATATGGTCCTATAGGTCTCTTAAGCTATCTTTACCTTTTTTTTTTTTTTTTTTTTTCCTTTTTGCTAGTCTGACTGGGTCATTTTCATTGCCTTGTGTTTCAGGTTACTGATCTGTTCTGCTTCATCTAGTCAGCTAGTTGGCTGTTGGACCACTCTAATGTGTTTTTCAATTCAGTTATTGTATTCATCTCTGTTACTTCTGTTCAGTACTTTCTTATATTTTTACCTCTTTGTGGAAATTTTCATATTCTTCTCTCAAGTTTGGTTAGCATTTTTCTGACCATTACTTATCTCTTTATCAGGTACATTACTTATCTCCCTTTCCTTGAAGTCCTTTTCTGAGGTTTCATCTTACTCTTCTGTTTAAAACATGTTCCTGTTTCCTCATTTTGCTTGACTCTCTGTGTTGGTTTCTATGCATTAGGTAAAACAGCTACTACCTCTCCAGGTGTTTTTACAAAGTGGCATTGTGTAGGAGATTAACCTTATCATTCAACCTTGCCCTAGCTCTTGGTTGTCTTCCAAATATTTGTGATTGTGTAAACAACCTGACTTATTCTTGTTAGGTCCTACCTGGAGGGTGTACCAACACCTTTCAATGTTGCAAAGCATGGGATTTTAGCAACTAGTATAAGGCTGACTGGAAGTCACATGCTCAGGCAGCACCTTTAAAGTACACAAATATTAACAACACTGTGGAACCACAATCATAAACTCTGCTGGCCTTCAAACCAGGCAATCTAAAGGTGTCTCCTGGCTGACAGATGAAAAAATCAGGGCTCCAGAGTGTATTAACTCCTTTCTTAGAAGTACCAGTGAGCTACAATGAGGCCAAAAAAAGGATGTAAAGATGGTGTACACTGATTATGTTCCCTGAGAGCACCCCTGTAGGTTCTAGATGTGTGGCAAATCTGAAGCCTGCCCCCAAGGCTGAAGCTCCAGGACAAGGAAATAGGTCTTTTTCCAGTGAAAACTGGAAGTGTGTTTCAGTCTGCCATCTGTGCAGAGCCCTGGGGGTGGTAGCCTGCCAAGAACTGTCTTTCTGATTGTTACAGCGTCATGGAGCCCAGGAACACAAGCACCCCTGGCCACCAGGATCAGCTGATCAAGGGGCATTCCCTGTGTGGACTGCATGAACACACAATCTTTACTGAGGCATCTGGAGAGCCTGGGGAGGAGCACATCCACCTGTTTTAGTGAGGTAGTGGGAGAGTATAGGGCCAGGGTGAGCTACTCTCTTTAGCAAGGCAGTTGGACAGTGCTGTTACTATGAAAGCCCACTTGCACTTGCAAGGTCCCTCTTTAATACCCATCACCAGGTTAACTCATCCACCCAACCCCCTCCCCTCTAGAACCCTCAGTTTGTTTCTCAGAGTCCATAGTCTCTCATGGTTCTTTTCCCCCTCTGATTTCCCCCCCTTCATTTTTCCCTTCCTACTATCTTCTTTCTCCTCTTCTTCTTCTTCTTCTTTTTTTTTTTTTTTAACATATAATGTATTATTTGTTTCAGAAGTACAGGTCTGTGATTCATCAGTCTTACACAATTCACAGTGTTCACCACGGCACATACCCTCCCCAGTGTCTATGACCCAGCCACCCCATCCCTTCCACCCCCCACCACTCCAGCAACTCTGTTTGTTTCCTGAGATTAAGAAGTCCTCATGCCTGCAAACCTTTTAAAAGGAGAATCTTGGTTCCTTACAGTTCTTTGGGTATCCAGGACACAAGCCCTATTTGCTTTCATAGCCAGACATTTTGGGAGTTTGTCTCTCTAGTGCAGGTCCCTAGGGTCTATGTGCCTGATGTGGGGTATGAATCCCTTGTTCCTCAGGGAGAAGCTCCATATTTGTGAGTTTCCTCCTTACTGTGGGTACATGGTGAGAGAGCATCTCTGCCTCTCCTATCCATCTTGATGTCATCCTTTTATCTTCTGCTGTGGAAGTGCTGTTTAGTTTCCACATCTTTTTCAAAGGGAATTGTTCCACATGTAGCTATAGATTTGGCGTGTCCATGAGAGGAAGTGAGTTCAGTATCTTCCTAAACACCATTCTTCAATGCCCTCTGTTTTATGAACCCTCAGATTTCAGGTTAATTTTTCTCCACAGCACAAATGAATTTATATAGTCTAATTAAAAAAAAATCAATTTCTTTATATTTGACAGGATATAAGTAAACAAATTGATAAATAATAAATAAATGACGTACAAGATAAGAAAGAAATGGAAATTGTGGTAAGGCTTAGAGAAATCATAGCTATCCAAATTCCAATTAAAACACAGATGCTGTGACCCAGGGCAGTCGAGATAAATCCTTAATAGCTGAGAAAGTCATCACTGTTGATAAGCTTCTTGGGGTAGTGTTTTTTCCCTCTTCTGATATGGAGATAGGCAGGTTGGGGCAAGTGTCTTGTATTGTGAGGACTGTCACACACTGACTTTCCTTCCTTTGGGGTCATCTGATTTGACATCTATCAGAGTGAACACAGTAATTTTAAATTTACTCATTTTGTCTTAAGGCTTTCACTGTGGCAGAATATGTGCAACACTGGGGTTTATGTGGGAAAGTCAAGGACAGGAATGGATAATAGGCATCTTTTAGTCAATGCAGGCAAGAGGCAAAGAAAGGGTTTAGAGGCAAAATGTGTACTAAACATAGAAAATAGCTGGGTAACATTTATATAAAGTCTTACAAAATGATCCTATGCTAACGATGACAACAGCAAATATCAAAATTTTAAAGAGATGATGGAATATTGTGTATATTTGCTTCTTCAAATTATTCTTCATGTGTATTATACATTTAAAACTTCCAGAAACATTTTTAATATTCCAAGAGATTTAATCATAAGGGTATTACGGATAATAGGAATAATTGCAGGGTAACTAAAATTGATTTGTTATACATTATTTTAGACTTATTTTCCAAAATGTTTGTATTTGCAGAGGAACTGCATTTATTAATTTATTAAACAGTATATGCACTCTCTTATTCTCAACAGTGTACTACAGTTAATGAATTTATATAAAGACAGAACTGCTGGAAATGAAAATATAAAATTGGACAAAGTCTAAAAATAGCAAATATATTATGGCTTATTTCAAAAATGTCAGTTTTTATCAAGCAGAGATGGTCATAGAGGAAGAAAAAAACTCTATTTAAAAATGACCACTCATGACTGGCAAGACACAGAAAACATAAAATTGTACCAGGACTAAAAATAGTAATACATTTATTTATTTGAAAATGTCAGTTTTTATCTGGCTGAGCTCTTCATGGAAGGAAAATTACAATTTCCTAAGTAGTTTGTGCTTCAAAAACAACTCCGTGCCCTTGAATCTCTATCAAATTAAATAATGCAAAGCAGAATATTTCCTCTTTAGCACCATTGTCCCTCACTATTTATGTTATCTAGTTAGATCTTTAGACAAATTAAAATCTGATCAAATCATCCCTAACTGTGCAATATACAATAAAGTAGCAAAACCAACAAACAAATAACACATTTTCTCGATGCTATTAAAGAGTAAAAATACTAACAAAAATTGTTCACAAAAATACTTTTTTAGAAAAATAATTATAAAATAACAGTATACTTATGATTTCAAAGCTCTATTTTGGACGTGTGGCACCATCTCCTGATACTCGAGGTTTATTCCAAAATTGTTAATTAAGAAAAGAAATCCTACTTTTCTCATACTTGTGGGCAAAACAGATCTTCCTTGCATGAGAGTCAAAGGAAAGGTACCCTGTGCCCTAAATGTGTGCTGTTTGCCCTCTGAGACCATCTACAGTGAAGGAACAGTTTCTGAGATGGGAGGTGATAGGTAGTCCACTCCTTTTTTTTTTTTTTTTCTCATTGAGAGTTAAAGCACTGTATATTTGTGATAGATTCAAATATTTACCATTTACACATGACTAATAAAGTCAGGAAATACAGTAACCAGTAGGTGGATGAAATTCCCAACATTCTTAATTCATTTCTTTCTTTCTTTCTTTCTTTCTTTCTTTCTTTCTTTCTTTCTTTCTTTCTTTCTTTCTTTCTTTTTTCTTTCTTTTCTTTTTTTTTTTTAGAGAGAGTGTGTACCCACAAACAAGGTGGGAAGGAGCAGAGGGAGAGGGAGAGAGAGTCTTAGGCAGACTCTCTGCTGAGCACAGAGCCTGACTCCAGGCTTGATCTCAGGACCCTGAGGTCATGATCCTGAGATCATGACATGAGATCACCACCTGAGCTGAAACCAAGAGTCGGACCCTTAGTTGACTGTGCCACATAGGTGCCCGAAAGGGACAGAGAATCTTAAGCAGGGTCCACACTCAGCACAGAGCCCAAGGGCTCAATCTCAGGACGCTGAGATCATGACTAGAGCTGAAATCAAGAGTTGGATGCTTAACCGGCTGAGTCATCCAGGCACCCCTCTTTATTTCTTTCTTAAAAGAAATTATTGGAATATCTCTTTCTGACAATATAAAAGTATATATGGTCAGAATATTTAACTCCTGAAATAGGAGTTCAATCAACCAATGTGTTTTTAAATAAATAATTATGTTCAAAAGAAATTTTCTAAACAAACCTATGGTCTAAGCACAAAAAAAGGAGCTAGGCAGGTAATGTTAGCAGGGTCCTGAGGAAGGGGATAGGCCCAATAGTTAAGACTTGGGAGAGAATGCTCTTGCCAAGGGTGAGAGACAAGAACTTGGGCTCACCCATGTCATGGGGCTTGAACTCAATAGAAATCAGAACTGAAAGGATGAGATTCTCACAGTAAATATCAGAGAAATATCCTTTCCTGCATCCTATAGGGGACAGAGAAAAAAGAATCATTTTGAAATAGACTGCAACTCTCTGTTCTGCTTAACATGACCCACCCTCAGGAGAAACTACTCAACTAGGATCTAACTTGCTGGGTAGTTTCAAAGCCCAATGATTTGGGGGAGTGAAATACCCAACTCCAGCTCACTCTAGCCACTCTGTCCCATCTAAGGGGAAGAACAAACAGGGAAACTCTAGTGAAGCTCACAGTCCAGAGGCATAGGCTCATTAAAGGCCTGGGACCTAACGACAGGACATAGAGTGCTTTTCCTCCCCTCACACCTCACCCTAAAGGCTTATTTACAACAGTTCCTTTTACTTGTTACGTCATGTCTGACAGAAGGAAAAAAATCACAAGGCATACTAAAAGGCAAAAACCACAATCTGAAGAGACAGAGCATCAAAACCAGAAGGACAGGAGTGTTAGAATTATCAGACCAGGAATTTAAATAGCCATGAGTAATATGCTAAGGGCTCTAATGCTTGAAGTAGACCAAATGCAAGAACAGATGGTCAATAGTAGCAGAGAGATGGAAATCCTAAGAAAGAACTAAAAATAAATGCCAGAGATCAAAAAACACTGTAACAGAAATGAAGAATGTCTTTGATGGACTTAGGAGTAAACTGGGCATGACTGAGAAAGAATCTTGAAGAAATCTTGAGATGAGCTTGAGGATATCTCAACAGCAACTTCTAAAACTGAAAAGCAAAGAGAAGAAAGCCTAGAAAAACAAAACAGAAAACAATATCCAAGTACTATGGGACAACTAAAAAAGATAGCACATACGTAATGGGAATACCAGAAGGAGAGGAAAGAGAAAGAAACAGAAGTACACAAAACACTAGTGATCAAGAATTTCTTCAGATTAATGTCAGGCACCAAACCACAGATGCACGATGCTTAGAAAACGCCAAGCAGAATAAATGCAAAAAAAAAAAAAAAAAAAAAAGTCACCTAAGCATATCATCTTCAAACTATACAAAATTCAAAGATAAAGAAAAAATCTTGAAAGGAGCCAGAGATAAAACACCTTTCCTACTGAGGAACAAAGATAAGAATAACATCTAAATTCTCTTCAGAAACCATGCAAGCAAGAAGAAAGTTGGGTGGGGAGCATAGTACTTCAAATGTTGAGAGAAAAAACAAAACAAAACAAAACAAAAACAAAACACTAACCCAGAATTCTGTGCACTGTAAAATTATCCTTCAAAAGGGAAAGGGAATTAAGTCCTTTCTGAAACATAAATTGAAAGCATTTGTTGTCATAGACCTGACTTGCAAAAAATGCTAAAGGAGTTTTTTTAGAAAAAAGGAAAATAATATAAGTCCAAAACTTGAATGTACATAAAGAAAGGAAGAGCATTGAAGAAGGAATGAGTGAAGGTAAAATAAAAATTTTAATTTTTCTTATTTTGATTGATTTGACAGATAACAGTTTGTTCCAAATAACACCAACAGTTTATTCAATCATGTGTGCTTATGTATGCATATATGACATAGATATGCTAATGTAAGCTTATATATAAGTAATATAAATGACAGCAATGATATTAGGCATAGGAGGGAAGAAATAGGATTATTTTCTTATTATATGATGCACTACCTGTTCAGTAGTATAGTGTTATTTGAAAGATTACTTGGATTAGCTACAAACATATATTGCAACCTCTAATGCAACCACTATTTTTTAAAATTTTTATTGTTATGTTAATCACCATACATTACATCATTAGTTTTATTTTTATTTTTTATTTATTTTTATTTTTTAAAGATTTTATTGATTTGTTTGACAGAGAGAGACACAGCAAGAGAGGGAACGCAAGCGGGGGGGGGGGTGGGAGAGGGAGAAGCAGGCTTCCCACAGAGCAGGGAGCCCGATGCGGGGCTCAATCCCAGGACCCTGGGATCATGACCTTAGCCGAAGGCAGACGCTTAACCAACTGAGCCACCCAGGCGTCCCTGGCCACTCTGTTTTTACATCATTAGTTTTAGATGTAGTGTTCCATGATTCATTGTTTGTGCATAACACCCAGTGCTCCATGCAGAATGTGCCCTCCTCAATACCCATCACCAGGCTAACCCATCCTCCCACCCCACTAGAACCCTCAGTTTGTTTTTCAGAGTCCATCGCCTCTCATGGTTCGTCTCCCCCTCCGATTCCCCCCTTCATTCTTCCCCTCCTGCTATCTTCTTCTTCTTTTCTTTTTTTTCTTAACATATATTGCATTATTTGTTTCAGAGGTACAGATCTGAGATTCAACAGTCTTTCACAATTCACAGCGCTTACCAGAGCACATACCCTCCCCAGTGTCTATCACCCAGTCATCCCATCCCTCCCACCCCACCCCCGACTCCAGCAACCCTCAGTGTGTTTCCTGAGATTAAGAATTCCTCATATCAGTGAGGTCATATGATACATGTCTTTCTCTGTTTGACTTATTTCGCTCAGCATAATACCCTCCAGTTCCATCCACGTCATTGCAAATGGCAACATCTCATTCCTTTTGATGGCTGCATAATATTCCATTGTATATATATATACCACCTCTTCTTCATCCATTCATCTGTCGATGGACATCTTGGCTCTTTCCATACTTTGGCTATTGTGGACATTGCTGCTATAAACATCTGGGTGCACGTACCTCTTCAGATCCCTACATTTGTATCTTTGGGGTAAATACCCAGTAGTGCAATTGCTGGATCATATGGTAGCTCTATTTTCAACTCTTTGAGGAACCTCCATACTGTTTTCCAGAGTGGCTGCACCAGCTTGCATTCCCACCAGCAGTGTAGGAGGGTTCCCCTTTCTCCGCATCCCCACCAACATCTGCAATTTCCTGACTTGTTATTTTAGCCATTCTGACTGGTGTGAGGTGATATCTCACTGAGGTTTTGATTTGGATTTCCCTGATGCTGAGCGATGCTGAGCACTTCTTCATGTGTCTGTTGGCCATTTGGATGTCTTCTTTGGAAAAATGTCAGTTCATGTCTTCTGCCCATTTCTTGATTGGATTCTTTGTTCTTTGGGTGTTGAGTTTGATGAGTTCTTTATAGATTTTGGATACTAGCCCTTTATCTGATATGTCACTTGCAAATATCTTCTCCCATTCTGTCGGTTGTCTTTTGGTTTTGTTGACTGTTTCCTTTGCTGTGCAAAAGCTTTTTATCTTGATGAAGTCCCAAGAGTTCATTTTTGCCCTTGCTTCCCTTGCCTTTGGCGATGTTTCTAGGAAGAAGTTGCTGCGGCTGAGGTCGAAGAGGTTGCTGCCTGTGTTCTCCTTTAGGATTTTGATGGACTCCTGTCTCATATTTAGGTCTTTCAACCATTTTGGTCTATTTTTGTGTGTGGTGTAAGGAAATGGTCCAGTTTCAATCTTCTGCATGTGGCTGTCCAATTTCCCCAACACCATTTGTTGAAGACACTGTCTTTTTTTCATTGGCCATTCTTTCCTGCTTTGTCAAAGATTAGTTGACCATAGAGTTGAGGGTCCATTTCTGGGCTCTCTATTCTGCTCCATTGATCTATGTGTCTGTTTTTGTGCCAGTACCATACTGTCTTGATGATGACAGCTTTGTAATAGAGCTGAAAGTCCGGAATTGTGATGCCGCCAGCTTTGCTTTTCTTTTTCAACATTCCTCTGGCTATGCGGGGTCTTTTCTGGTTCCATACAAATTTTAGGATTATTTGTTCCATTTCTTTGAAAAAAGTGGATGGTATTTTGATGGGGATTGCATTGAATGTGTAGATTGCTCTAGGTAGCATTGACATCTTCACAATATTTGTTCTTCCAATCCATGAGCATGGAACGTTTTTCCATTTCTTTGTGTCTTCCTCAATTTCTTTCATGAGTATTTTAGTTTTCTGAGTACAGATCCTTTGTCTCTTTGGTTAGATTTATTCCTAGGTATCTTATGGTTTGGGGTGCAATTGTAAATGGGATAGACTCTTTAATTTCTCTTTCTTCTGTCTTGTTGTTGGTGTATAGGAATGCCACTGATTTCTGTGCATTGATTTTATATCCTGCTACTTGACTGAATTCCTGTATGAGTTCTAGCAGTTTTCGGGTGGAGTGTTTTGGGTTTTCGACATAAAGTATCATATCTGCAAAGAGTGAGAGTTTGACTTCTTCTTTGCCGATTTGGATGCCTTTGATTTCTTTTTGTTGTCTGATTGCTGTGGCTAGGACTTCTAATACTATGTTGAATAGCAGTGTTGATAGTGGACATCCCTGCCGTGTTCCTGACCTTAGGGGGAAAGCTCTCAGTTTTTCCCCCATTGAGAATGATATTCACTGTGGGTTTTTCATAGAGGGCTTTATGATATTGAGGTATGTACCCTCTATCCCTACACTCTGAAGAGTTTTGATCAAGAAAAGATGCTGTACTTTGTCAAATGCTTTTTCTGCATCTATTGAGAGGATCATATGGTTCTTGTTCTTTCTTTTGTTAATGTATTGTATCATGTTGATTGATTTGTGGATGTTGAACCAATCTTACAGCCCAGGGATAAAACCCACTTGGTCGTGGTGAATAATCTTTTTAATGTACTGTTGGATCCTATTGGCTAGTATTTTGGTAAGAATTTTTGCATCCATGTTCATCAAGGATATTGGTCTGTAATTCTCCTTTTTGATGGGGTCTTTGTCTGCTTTGGGGATCAAGGTAATGGTGGCCTCATAAAATGAGTTTGGAAGTTTTCCTTCCATTTCTATTTTTTGGAACAGTTTCAGAAGAATAGGTATTCATTCTTCTTTAAATGTTTGGTAGAATTCCCCTGGGAAGCCATCTGGCCCTGCGCTTTTGTTTGATGGGAGATTTTTGATGACTGCTTCAATTTCCTTAGTGGTGATAAGTCTGTTCAGGTTGTCTATTTCTTCCTGGTTCAGTTTTGGTAGTTGATACATCTCTAGGAATGCATCCATTTCTTCCAGATTATCTAATTTGCTGGCATAGAGTTGCTCATAATATGTTCTTATAATTGTTTGTATTTCTTTGGTGTTGGTTGTGATCTCTCTTCTTTCATTCATGATTTTGTTGATTTCAGTCATTTCTCTTTTCTTTTTGATAAGTCTGGCCAGGGGTTTATCAGTCTTGTTAATTCTTTCAAAGAACCAGCTCCTAGTTTCTTTGATCTGTTCTACTGTTCTTTTGGTTTCTATTTCATTGATTTCTGCTCTGATCTTTATTATTTCTCTTCTCCTGCTGGGTTTAGGCTTTATTTGCTGTTCTTTCTCCAGCTCCTTTAGGTGTAGGGTTAGGTTGTGTACTTGAGACATTTCTTGTTTCTTGAGAAAGGCTTGTATTGCTATATACTTTCCTCTCAGGACTGCCTTTGCTGTATCCCAAAGATTTTGAATAGTTGTGTTTTCATTTTCATTGGTTTCCATGAATTTTTTAAATTCTTCTTTAATTTCCTGGTTGACCCATTCATTCTTTAGTAGGATGCTCTTTAGCCTCCATGTATTTGTGTTCTTTCCGACTTTCCTCTTGTGATTGAGTTCTAGTTTCGAAGCATTGTGGTCTGAAAATAGGCAGGGGATGATCCCAATCTTTTGGTACCAGTTGAGACCTGATTTATGACCTAGGATGTGATCGATTCTGGAGAATGTTCCATAGGCACTAGAGAAGAATGTGTATTCCATTGCTTTGGGATGGAATGTTCTGAATATGTCTATGAAGTTCATTTGGTCCAGTGTGTCATTTAAAGTCTTTATTTCCTTGTTGATCTTTTGCTTAGACGATCTGTCCATTTCAGTGAGGGGGGTGTTAATTTCCCCCACTATTATTGTATTGTTGTCGATGTGTTTCTTTGCTTTTGTTATTAATTGCCTTATATAATTGGCTGCTCCCATGTTAGGGGCATAGATATTTACAATTGTTAGATCTTCTTGTTGGATAGACCCTTTAAGTAGGATATAGTGTCCTTCCTCATCTCTTATTACAGTCTTTGGTTTAAAATCTAATTTGTCTGATATAAGGATTGTCACCCCAGCTTTCTTTTGGTGTCCATTAGCATGATAAATGATTTTCCACCACCTCACTTTCAATCTGGGGTGTCTTTGGGTCTAAAATGAGTCCCTTGCAGACAGCATATCGATGGGTCTTGTTTTTTAATCCAATCTGATAGCCTGTGTCTTTTGATTGGGGCATTTAGCCCATGTACACTCAAGGTAACTATTGAAAGATAGGAATTTAGTGCCATTGTATCGCCTGTAAGGTGACTGTTACTGTATATTGTCTGTGTTCCTTTCTGGTCTACGTTGCTGTTAGGCTCTCTCTTTGCTTAGAGGACCCCTTTCAAGATTTCTTGCAGGGCTGGTTTCATGTTTGCAAATTCCTTTAGTTTTTGTTTGTCCTGGAAGCTTTTTCAATTAGCAATAATCGTGCCTCAGATAAACCTCATTGGCTATGATACTGCCACTGCGCAAAGCTGCAGCCACTATTTTTTTTTAAAGTATGACTAATATGCTAAGAAAGAAGAGAAAAATGTAATCAAACAAATGCTTAATTAAAAGCACTAAAAAGCAGAAAAAGAGGAGAAAAAAAAAGAAGAAAAGAAGGAGTGCAACAAATAGGAAACAACCACAAATATGGTAGTTATTTATCCGATTACAACAATAATCATTTTGAATATCAATGACCTGAATGCACAAAATAAGACTAAGATTGTCAGGGTGGATTAAAGAACAAGACTAACAATGCATTTTCTACAAGACATTCTCTTTAAAAGTAAAGACATATATAAATTTTAAAAATGGAGTAGAAAAATGCACAAGAATAATACTAATCAAAAGAAAGCAAAAGTAGCTATGTTAATTTCAGGCAGAGCAAACTTCAAAGCTAAAAAAAAATTACCAGAGATGAAGGAGGGTATTACATAATGTTAAAGGGGTTAATCTCCAAGAAGACATACCAATCCTTAACATATATATACCTAACAACAGAACATCTAACTATTCAAGGCAAAACTAATAGAATTATAGGGAAATAAATCAATCCATTATCATATTTGGAGACTTTCACATCCATCTGTCAGAAATCGACAGATCCAGCAGGCAGAAAATCAGTAAGGACATAGTTGAACTTAACAAATCAACCAACTTGATATAATTGGCAACTTTAGACTACTTCATTGAGAACAGTAGGATGCACACTCTTCTCAAGTTCACATGGAACATTCATCAAGATAGACCACATTAGGGGCGCCTGGGTGGCTCAGTCAGTTAAGCATCTGCCTTCAGCCCAGGTCATAATCCCAGGGTCCTGAGATCGAGTCCCACATCGGGCTCCCTGCTGAGCAGGGAGCCTGCTTCTCCCTTTCCCTCTGCAGCTCCCCCCTGCTAATGCTCTCTCTCCCTCTCCCATGCTCTCACCCTCTGTCAAATGAATAAATAAAATCTTAAAAAAAAAAGGCCACATTAGAGGCAATAAAACACATCTTACCAAATAAAAAAATATAGAAATTGTACGAAGTCTGCTCTCAGGACAAAACTGAATTTGACTAGAAATCAATGACAGAAAAATAACTGGAAGTCTCCAAAATACATGGAGATTAGGCAACAAACTTCTAAATAACAAACGGTGAAAGGAGAAATCTTAAGTAAAATTAAACAATATTTTTAAATAAATGAAAATGAAACAAATTTGTCAAAATTTATGGGATGTAGCAAAAGCAGAGCTTAGATAGAAATATATAGCTTTGTTTGTATATACAGGTATCCTCCACTTTTTGCAAGTTTGTATTATGCTACTTCTCTTTTGCCAAAGATTTACCTTAGTACCTGTTTTTGCTAACCAAAAGATATTTGAAGAAGACATCACTGTCATAAAACAAGATGAAAACTGAAAATACTGTTCAGCATTTGTTTTGCAGTGAGCTGTTATAGAGGCAGCACACACCCTGAGCAAACAGAGTGGGTCCACCAAGTTCCCTCTCTGGGAAATACACAGTATCTCAGCATCAAGTTGCCATAGGTTTGAACTGTGTCTGTGAGCATCTGTGCCTCGTCTTGATTTATTCTGTACATCCATTAAGAAGATACGTCCTAAGGTATCAGAGAAGCCTAAGAGAAGTAATTTGGGGGTCCTGGAAACACACAAATTTTTTCCATGTAAATTAGTGGTAATCGCTTCTTCACTTTATGCCATTTTGGCTTATAACAGGTTTCATAGGATAGAAACTTTAGATAGAGGGGGAAACCTGTATTAGAAAAGAAGAAAGATAGAGGTGTCTGGGTGGCTCAGTCAGTTAAACATCCAATTCTTGATCTCAGCTCAGGTCTTGATCTCAGAGTTGTGTTTCAAGCCCCATGCTTGGCTCCATGCTGGGCTCAATGTTGGACTCCACGTTGGGCTCCAAGCTGGGCATGGAGCCTACTAAGAAAGAAAGAAAGGAAAAGAGAGAGAGAGAAAGAGATAAAGAGAAAGAAAGAAAGAAAGAAAGAAAGAAAGAAAGAAAGAAAGAAAGAAGAAAGAGAAAGAAAAAAGAAAGAAAGAAAGAAAGAAAGAAAGAAAGAAAGAAAGAAAGAAAGAAAGAAAGAAAGAAAAGAAAAGAAAGAAAGAAAGAAAAAGGGGAAAGATCTATCAAAAATCAATAATCTAAGTTTCCACCTTAAGAAACTAGAAAAAGAAAAGCAAACTTTTTAAGTCAAAGAAAGCAGAAGAAAAGAAATAATAAAAATGAGAGCAGAGGACTCCTGGGTGGCTCAGTCGGTTAAGCGGCTGCCTTCACCTCGGGTCATGATCCCGGGGTCCTGGGATTGAGTCCCGCATTGGGTTCCCTGCTCAGCGGGGAGCCTGCTTCTCCCTCTGCCTCTACCTGCTGCTCCCCTGCTTGTGTTCCTTCTCTGTGTCAAATAAATAAATAAAATAAAATTAAAAAAAAATAGAGCAGAAATAAATGGAATTGAAAACAAAAAATCAATAGAGAAAATCAATGAAACCAAAAGCTGGTTTTTTGAAAAGATCAATAAAATTGATAAGCCTCTAATCAGATTATTTAAGGAAATAAAAATATAGGACATAATTTACTAATATCAGGAATGAAATAAGAGATACCACTACAGATGCCATGTACATTAAAAAGATAATAAAGGAATACTATGAACAACTCTATGTCCACAAATTCGATAGCCCAGATAAAATGGGGCAAATCCTCAAAACATAAAATTTGCCATAACTCACACAAGAAATACACAATCTAAATAAGCCAATATAAATATTTATGAATCAATAATAATCACTTTCCACAACAGAAAAAAAAAATGCCCAGAATGGGTTTACTGGTGAATTCTACCAAATACTTAGGAAAGAAATTATACCAATTCTATACAATCTCTTTCAGAGCATGGACAGAGGGAATATTTCCTGACTCATTCCAGCATTACCCTAATGCCAAAACCAGGAAAAGGCATTATAAGAAATGAAAACTAAAGATTAATATCTCTCATAAACATGGATGCAAAAATCCTGTATAAGAAGTTGTCAGGGACGCCTGGGTGGCTCAGTTATTAAGTGTCTGCCTTCGGCTCAGGTCATGATCCCACGGTCCTGGGATTGAGTCCCATATCAGGCTCCCTGCTCAGTAGGGAGCCTGCTTCTCCCTCTGCCTGCTGTTCGCCCTGATTGTGTGCTCTCTCTCTCTGACAAATAAATAAATTAATTAAAAAAAAAAGAAGTTAGCAAATTACAACAATGTGTTCTCCCCTAGGATTTTGATAGATTCCTGTCTCACATTTAGGTCTTTCATCCTAGAGGAGAACACAGGCAGCCACAGCAACTTCTTTGACCTCAGCCACAGCAACTTCTTGCTAGACACGTCTCCAAAGGCAAGGGAAACAAAAGCAAAAACGAACTATTGGGAATTCATCAAGATAAAAAGCTTTTACACAGCAAAGGAAACAGTCAACAAAACTAAAAGGTAACCTAAGGATGAAGAAGATATTCACAAATGAAATATCAGATAGAGGGCTAGTATCCAAAATCTATAAAGAGCTTACCAAGCTCAACACCCCCAAAAATAAAAAATCCAGTCAAGAAATAGGCAGAAGATGTGAACAGACATTTCTCTAAAGACCCATACAAATGGCTAACAGACACATGAAAAAATGCTCAACATTACTTGGCATCAGGGAAATTCAAATCAAAACCACAATGAGATACCACCTCACACTAGTCCGAATGGCTCAAATTAACAACTCAAGAAATAACAGATGTTGGCGAGGATGCGGAGAAAGGGGAACCCTCACGCACTGTTGGTGGGAATGTAAGCTGGTACAGCCACTCTGGAAAACAGTATGGGGGCTCCTCAAAAAGTTAATAATAGAACTAACCATGACCCAGCAATTGTACTTTTAGGTATTTATCTGAAGGATATAAGCACAGTGACTTGAAGGGGCACATGTACCCTGATGTTTATAGCAACAATGTCCACAATAGCCAAACTATGGAAAGAGCCCAGATGTCCATTGACAGATGAATGGATAAAGAAGATGTGGTATATATATATACAATGGAATATTACCCAGCCCATCAAAAAGAATGAAATCTTTCCATCTGCGGTGATGTGGATGGAGCTAGAATGTATTAGGCTAAGTGAAATAAGTCAGTCAGAGAAAGACAAATACCATATGATTTCACTTATATGTGGAATTTAAGAAACAAAACAGATGAACACAGGGGAAGGGAAGGAAAAATAAAATAAGATAAAAACAGAAAGGGGGGCAAATCATAAGAGACTCTTAACTATAAGGAACAAACAGGGTTGCTGGAGGGAAGGTGGGTGGGCGGATGGGGTAATTGGGTGATGGGCATTAAGGAGGGCACGTGATGTAATGAGCACTGAGTGTTCTATGCAACTGATGAATCACTGAATTCTATCCCTGGAACTAATAATATAATATATGTTAACTAAATTTAATTGAAATAAAAGAATTAAAAATAAATCCAACAATGTACATTTGGGCTCTTTCCATAATTTGGCTATTGTTGATAATGCTGCTATAAACATCGGGGTGTATGTGCCCCTTTGAATCAGTATTTTTATATCCTTGGGTAAATACATAGTAGTGTAATTGCTGGATTGTAGAGTTCTATTTTTAACTTTTTGAGGAACTTCCATACTGTTTTTCAGAATGGCTGCACCATTGTGATGAGCACTACATGCTATATGTAAGGGATGAATCACTAAATTCTACTCCTGAAACCAGTATTACACTATATGTTAACTAACTAGAATTTAAACAAAAACTTGAAAAAAAAAATTAAATAAATTCAACAATGTATAAAAATAATTATATACCACAAGCAGGAGGGATTTATCCCAGGTATGCATGCCCGGTTCAATGTTCTAAAATCAATTAATGTAATCCATCACTTCAATAAACTAAAATAGAAAAGTCACATGATTATATCTATGGATCCAGGAAAATATCTAACAAAATCTAATATACTCTCATAAGAAAAATCTCCACAAACTAGCACAAGAAGGTAAACTGAGGCATATTCAATTTCTTTTCAAGGATTTATTTGAGAATATACTGATTCAAACTGGATAGTGCCAAACTGAAGGCGTGGACTTATTGTGGACTCATTTTTGTTCTGTATTTTGTCAGGACTGGAGAGCACTGGAGATGTACGCTTTCCTATGTGGTGTCTATGAGTTGTTCCATTTCCTCCATCCACACTTTACTCATATATTAGCTTTTTTTTTTTTTTTTTATAAGGCCTTCATTGGCCACATACTTAAATTTCACACACTCTGACATACCAAATCCTATTCCATTTTCTCCCCATAGCTTTCATTATCAGTTAATAGTCTATGCATTTTACTTATTTATCTTCTGCAAATTAATCTCCTTTCCCAAGACTTATGGTTCCATGCAGTCAGTATTCACTTCTGCTTCCTACACTGTCTTATGTCCACTACTCAAAATAGCATCTGATACATGATAGTTTTGCAAGAAATAATTTTGAATGGATAAATGAATTAGTTAACTAGGAGGAAAAGAATCCTAATTATGCAGCCTATCAGTTGGATTTATAATAAGTACACTAGCTAACACATCTATTGCTTACTATATACACTTTTATATACACTTTTAATGTGGTGGCATTGAAATCCCCAGCACTACGAGTTAGGTATTATCCTTAAGTCCATTTTACAGATAAGGATACTAAAGTAAAATAACTTCCTGAAGACATGTCATAGAGAAGTGGATTTTGAACTCATATAAATTCTATGTTCTTCAAAAATATACCTTACAATATGATACTTAACTTATTTTTGTCCAAAGCTATTGCTTGAGTAGACCATCCTCTCCAGACTGATTTGAAAACCCACCTCTGTTTCCTATTATGTATTGGTTTATCCTTGGGCTCCCTATTCTGTTTCGCTGGTCAACTTGTCTTTCTCAGAACTGAATTTGAAAGTCTAATGTCGTAGTATCTAGTAGAGTAAGTTTCTAACCTTATTTTTTTCAAAGATATCTTTAGTATCATTGATCCTTTAGTCTCTCACTTGAATTTTAAGATCAAATTGTTGAAACAAACAAAATAAAGAAAAAAATCATAAAAATCCCTATTGAGATTTGTGTTTGCAGTAACATTGAACATATAGGTTCAGTTGAAGAATTTCCATTATTGTGTATATTCTGTACTGATTTTTTTCATCAAAAAACAAAGAATATCTCTCCTTTTCTCTGTTCTTATTTTAATGGTCTTCAATAGAGAACACACACACACATATACATTTATAAACATGTATTTAATACATATTAATACATGTATGTGTGTTTATTCCTATGTACTTGAGAGTCTTGTTCAATTTTGTAAATGAAAACATTTTAAAATGAGTTTTAATTGGATTCAATGAGACAGAGTGTTTATTTTTTTTCCCCTCTTTGATCTCATATACTAAGCTCTGAATTAATCTTACTCAGTTCACAGTACATTATCATTTATCCATGGCAGGCACCTTTCTATGTCATTTATTTATTGCTTTTTCTTACCTTTTCTGCAGTAATTCCTTTCTCCCTCATCATAGACTACAGGGTTTTCTACAGAAACAGAACCAATAGGAGATTCATGTATATATATGAAGAGACTTATTATAAGGAATTTGTTCATGTAGTTATGGAGTCATCCCATGATCTACTGTCTCCAAGCTAGACACCCAAGAGAGCTTGTGGTCTAATTCCATCCAAAGTCAAAAGCCTGAGAACCAGGGGAGCTGATGATGGAAATTACAGTCAAGATCCAAAGGCCTGAAAACCAAGAGTATTGAGAAGATCAATATCCCAGCTCAAGCAACCTGACAGGAATAATAATGAGAGCATTCCCCCTTCCTCCACGTTTTGTTCTATTCAGGCCCTCAACAGATTTGATGATGCTGACCCACACTGAGGAGGGTGATCTACTTTACTGAGTTCATGAAAACTTAAATGGTAATCTCACGAAAAAACATCCTCAGGCACATCCAGAAATAATGTTTCATCTGGGCACTCCCTGGCGTAGTCAAACTGACACACAAAATCAACCATCCCAACTCCTACATTCATGAAAAAGGGAGTCTATTCCCCATCCTCCTGGTGATGGTTACATTGTTCCCCTGTCATGGGCACTCTGGTGGTGTCTCTCATGGACTTCTGTGAGAAGTTCTTTGGGATGTAGAACCAAGAACAGATCATTTAATAAACATGCCAGAAAGGTGGCCGTGCACTCCCAGCAGTCACTCAGAGGGTTCAGAATTCCCAAATCCTCTCCAACACTCAATGTTGTCTAGCTTTGTGGGGTTTTGCCAGTTGCAAAGGTATAGTATGGTAGTACTTTTGTTGTATTTTGCTTTTATCTGAAAACAAATAATTTTGAGTTTTGTTAATGTTTTTATGTTTTTGGATTACAACTTCTGCAAATTACTTGTTGATATCCTTTTCCATATTTTTTTTTTTACCGTTTTATCCTTTCCCTATACATTTTCCTCTCTTTGTTCATTTGTTTTTATAGTTTTACATGTATTACTTTATACATATATTAGCTACTGGTGAGTTTTCAATAATAAAAATATCATTCATTAACACATCTCCATTATTGCATACAGTAGGTACTCACTTAAGTTTGTTAATAGAATAACAAATGAATGACACTACATACTAGATGTTCAATGTGTTTGTTGAACTGCACTTAAATCAAAAGATGCACAACCAATGATAATTTTGGCTGTATTCCATTTGACTTAAATCGTAATACATATTCAAGTATGTACACTTCTGTGCAAAAATATGAGATGGATCATTCTCTCACCTAGATATATAAAATTGAGAATTATCTAACACATTTCTAAAACCTGATTAAAGACTTTCTTCTTGTTTTTCAGAGATAATGACTAATTTATCACAGAAAGTTTTACAAAATGTCATAATATTCATGTCTGGCAGTGTGATATTAGGCACTTTCTGATTCTCAGTTCTCTGATCTGCAAAACAAAAATAATATTCACCTCAAAGTGTTTTGGAGCTATATAATAATATGTGAACTGCTTACCACTGTGCTGGACACAAAATAATTACTTGAAAACGTTGCATCCATTTTCTCCTTGGATATACATAATAGGGAAATGCTTTACACCTTAGATAGTTTATTGGTGTCTGAATTTAACCATAAAATAAGAAAAGTAGTTCCTTTAGAATTTCAATTCTCTAAATAGGAGTTGAATATGTTAGTTTTTTGTGGGGGCAATATAGTCCACAGAGATTCCTAATTCAATTATTTAAATTGTGCTTTTTTTCTTGGAATCTCAGGTTTAGGATCCTGGGAAAAGTTCTTTGCTCATCTGATTACCCCTGTTTTATTATCACATAAATCTCAGTGACAGTGGGAAATCATTGCAAGCACAGTGCAGAGAGTTAGCCAGCATATTCTCTAGAAAAACATGGCCCCAAATCCTTCAGCAGGTTGATAGAATAACCAGTAATACACATATAAATAAATGGAGCCATCATCTTCAATTATTAGTGAGAGATTCTATGCGCTAAGCATACTTTTATTTTTATTAACTAGATTTTGTGCTTCATATTTTTTCAGTGATAAATTGCCCCTTATTGTGGGGACCAGTTTTGGATAATGGTTGAGAATTATATGTGGGTTCAGATCCTGGCTCTATTTTTGCTAACTCTTTGACTTGGGTAAATTATTTTGCTTCTCTAATAATTCCTAGAGTTTTGTGAATCCAGTGAAACAATGCAACTTGCTAATTTCAGAGCAAATAAGATTTGGCAGTGTAACTACATAGCTCTGGACTCACGTAGAATGTATTTGTAGTGCTTACTAAGTACTAGAAAATTTACATACCCATTGGAAGACTTTAAAGGAGGTGTTGTTTAAAAATAATTTAGAGCTCTGTTACACAAACTCAGAAATTAACAGGTCCAAGGTGGTGTGAGCAGCTAGAAGGTATATGTAGTTACGTTGGGGTGATACTTAGCTTCACCCATGCCTTGTTAGGGTCAGTCATGGAGGAACCCCTCAGAGATAGCCTCATCTGCTGTTGATTCCTTCAGCAATAAATATTCCAGCCACATGTATCCCAAATTCTATGTGATCCCACTTGTCCCAGGAATTCCTGGAGAGACCTATAGTATCTGCCTCTTCTTACACCTCCATGCTTCAACTGGAGCCTTTGACAATTGTCTTCTTCCATTCCATGTGGAGCCCAGCAGAACAGAGATTGTGGCTGTCCTAATCCTTATCCCACACTTACTATACCAAGACCTTTTTTTGTTTGTTTGTTTGTTTTAAAAGACTAAGGTGGCAGGATGGGCTAGCCTGGTGATGGGTATTAAAGAGGGCATGTACTGAATGGAGCACTGGGTGTTATACGCAAACAATGAATCATGGAACACTACATCAAAAACTAACGATGTAATGTATGGTGATTAACATAACATAATAAAAAGAAAAAGAAAAAAAAGACTATTATTTTAGAGCAATTTAAGTTAATGGCAAAATTAAGGAGGTAGCATAGAGATTTCCCATATATTCCCTGCTCCCCCATATGCATAGCTTGTTCCATTGTCAATGTCCCCTCTGGAGTGATGCATTTGTTACAATAATGAGTATACATTGATACATCATTTACGCCCACAGTTCATAGATTACATTAGGGTTCACGCTTGGGGTTTTACCATTTTTTTTATTTTTTTAGTATTTTATTTATTTATTTGAAGAAAGAGAGATAGGGAGAGAGAGCACAAGCAGTGGGGAGAGGGAGAAGCAGGCTCCCCACTGAGCAGGGAGCCCAATGTGGGCCTTGATCCCAGGATCCTGGGATCATGACCTGAGCTAAAGACAGACACTTAACTGATTGAGCCACCCAGGCACCCCACTCTTGGTGTTTTATATTCTATGGATTTAGACATATGGATAACAACATGTGTCCATCATTATGGTGTCACACAGAATAGTTTTACTGCCCTAAAAACGCACTGTGCTCTGCCCCACCCTCACACCCTCAACCATCCACAACCTCTGGCAACCAGTGATCTATTTACTTCCACAATTTTGACTTTTCCAGAATGTCATATAGTTGGAATCATACAGAATGTAGCCTTCTCATATTGTCTTCTTTAACTGAGTATATGCATTTAAGGTTCCTCTGTGTCTCTTCATGGCTTGGCAGCTCATTACTTTTTAGTGCTGAATAATATGCCATTGACTGGATGTAGCAAAGCTTTATCCATTCATTTACTGAAGGACAACTTTGTGGTTTCCAACTTTGGGGAATTATGAATAAAACTGTTATAAACATCCACATACAGGTTTTTGTGTGGACATAAATTTTCATTTCTTTTAGGTAAATACCAAGGAGTACAATTACTGTATCATAGGGTAAGAGTATTTTTTTTTTATTTTGTAAGAAACTACCCAACTGTCTTCCAAAGTGCCTGCACCATTTTGCATTCCCACCATCAGTGAGTGAGAGTTCCTGTTGCTCCACATCCTCACCAGCATTTGGTGCTGTCAGTGTTCCTGATTTGGGCCATTCTATAGATATTCAGGGGTATCTCATTATTTTACCAAGACCCTTTTTAGACATTACCCGCAACCTCATGTCTTCTGACATCTCTGGATCGAAGTGGGCACCCATCTCTTGTGCACATACCCTCCCAATTCCTCAGGAGATTATGCCTAGCTCTCTCAAAAGCTCTCTAGTCCTTGTTACCATGGAAGCAGCACCATGTTGGGAATGTGAATATCATCTGTATGATGAGCTGCCTAAGAAGAGACTCCAGCGACCCCTTGCCTGCATGCCCAGTCCCAACTGAGGAGACTTTTTGGTCTCTTAAGTTTATATGGTGAGTATGTCTTTTACAAAGGACAGGGAGTAAAATACAAGGTCACACAGCTGTCCCTCTCTTCTCCATTTTCATTTCTGTATATATTGGGTAAGAGATAGGAATGGTGACCAACTTCTGCCACCTCTCAGCTCTTCCTCTAGGAGATGGTTTGGTAGTTTGAATGTTTTTTCCTTAGAAAACGAGTGTTTTAAGTTCTTATTGTTTTTAGTTTGGGGTCTTAGACTCAACACGATAAAAACAGGAAAACTCCTATTTAACATTCTTATATACATAAATTTAAAGAAGTGTGCTCATATGTGCATTATATATGTGCATATCCTCCAGTCTATCATCTATCTATCATCTATCTATCTATCTATCATCTATCTATCTATCTATCTAATCTCCCTCAGTTTTTCTCTCCAGCTTCTAGCCTAGGGCTCAGCATATTATGGCTTTACATATTCATTAAATTGTAAAAATGTATACTAACATATGTTGAGTATCTACTACATATCTAGTCATATTATATTTGTCATCTCATTTAGTCCTAATATTAACCCTGAGAGATGGGAATTATTACTTCAAAGAGTGTGCATGAAGCAAGGAAGGTGGAATTTTCCTTTTATGAATTGTCTTTTATTTGTCACGCTTCTCAACCTATCAGGTTATAGAGAATAAAATGAGGCTCAAGGAGATTAAGGAATTGCTCCAGTCAACACTGTCTGAATCATAATTGGAACCGATTAAGAAATAGGACAATGAGTGTGAGAAACACCCCTCATGACTGAAAGACGAGCTTATAATGAAAAACCTCCCATCCTGCTCTCCTTTATTTATCACTTACTTTAGGCAGCCAGTAAGAAGCACAGCAGAAGTCGGCTGCACCTGTCACTCCTGCAGATCAAGGGATGTGTTTCGGTCTTCTGAACAGCCTACCTGAGCTAGCTCATCAAAATTCCACCTACCAGCTGCTAGAGGAAAAAATAGTATGTAAATGGCTGTTTGTAGCATCAGGTTCATCCGAGCCATTCTAGAACTCTGAGCATCACAGGGGAACGGTAGAAGCAGGCTTCGTCCTTAAAAAAGAAGTCTTTCTTTTCTTATCAGAGCAGACAGGTGCTCATTGTCTCACTTGAGGCAGTTGTGATAGTTCTCTCACCTTTATATTGTTGGGCCTTTATAAATATTCCTCTATGCCAGGATGGGCTTGGTACCCACTGCTCTTGTATCTTGAAGATCATTTTAACATTAGAAAAAAAAAAAAAAAAAACAAAATATGAAGAAATGATTAGCAATATATTAGGGGCTGTGCTCAGTTGCTAATGAAACAGCTTCTATTACAGCCTGCTCTGAAGCTGCCCATCCTTGTCTCTGGAGGCTTGAAATGCTTTTTCACTAAGATAGTTCCATATGTTTAATTATCTTCTCTTGAAAGCCTTCCTCTTTATTAAGGTTTTTTTTTTTTTTTTTTTTTTTTAAGATTATTTATTTATTTATTTGACAGAGAGAGACACAGCGAGAGAGGAAACACAAGCAGGGGGAGTGGGAGAGGGAGAAGCAGGCTTCCCGCCGAGCAGGGAGCCCGATGTGGGGCTCTATCCTAGGACCCTGGGATCAGGACCTGAGCCGAAGGCAGACACTCAACGACAGAGCCACCCAGGCGCCCCGAAAGCCTTCCTCTTTAAATATGTAGATGTTGGGGCGCCTGGGTGGCTCAGTTGGTTAAGCGACTGCCTTCGGCTCAGGTCATGATCCTGGAGTCCCGGGATCGAGTCCCACATCAGGCTCCCTGCTCAGCGGGTAGTCTGCTTCTCCCTCTGACCCTCCCCCTTCTTCTGCTCTCTCTTTCTCATTCTCTCTCTCTCTCAAATAAATAAATAAATAAAAATCTTTAAAAAAATAAATAAATATGTAGATGTGTGAGTGTATATATACACACATATACACACGCATGTATACATATATACACAGTTTTGTACCTGTATGCACATATATATAAGTTATATATATATGTTTATTATATACCATATATACTTAGTATAATATATATTGCATATATTTTTCATATATAATACCATATATTTTATTATATATAATGCATATATTTTATATATAACATAAATATATATAAAACATAATATATTTATAATAAATATTATAAATGCTATACCAGGATATTGTTTAATGGAAAATAAAAGGAAAAGCTTATCATTCAGGATCCTTTTAAGACCCAAAACAAATCCCAAATTAGGATTTTAAAGAAAATGTGATCAAGAGGCCATTTTCAGAGGTGGGCAGAGTGCAGGGAATCATGATGTATTGTTCTCGGGGACCAGTAGCAGGAGGAAGACATCACTACCCTCTGTCACAGGGTCAAGTAGACTGAACAGGTGTACTGGAGACAAAGGTCACGTGGAATTCTGGAAGGACAGTATTCAGAATGAAGGTAATACTTTTGGAAAGAGAGGGGAAAAGAATGCCCCAAACTCTCCCTTTACTAAGCCTCTGTGCTCCTGCTATTATTTCCCATGGGCTGAAGTCAACAGAAAGTCTGAAGTCAAAGGAGCCCAAATGAAGCAGTATGTGCACCCGACCCATCCCCTGAATTGGGGGCACAGGACAGGGTGGAAAACAACAGAGGAAGACAGGAATGGAAAATGATGAATAAACAGATCTGCTTCATACAATTAACTGTATGAACCCTTTTTCTCCCAAATCAGATGGAGGTATTAATATCTGCTTCACAGGGTAGCTAACAGGATTAACTATGGTAATCAAAGTTTTCCCAAGTCAAAGAAAAAGTAAATGTAAAAGTGAGAATTTGAAACCAAGATCTGTGTGAAATTCCATTCCCTTCCCACTCTCTGAACAGGAACACCAGCAGTAATTACACAGTGGCTGCATCATCATTGTTTGGTCTGTGAAGAGGGGGAAGTCTGAGAAACCCAGTACTCTGGAATCTGGACTTAAGGAACCACACCCAAGGGATGTCCTGATCCAGATCTGATTTAGATGAAAATCTTACAGAATCTAACTTGGTATTGTAAATAGGATGAGACTTTTGAGGGTCATGAGAAGGAACAAGTCTTCTTGGGGGACACACAGGAAATGTTAGAAGAGAGAGGACAGACAAGAGGTGGTGACCAGCCTCCAAGATGGCCCCTGTTGATCACAAACACCTGCTATTCACATCCTTTTGTGCTCCCCTCCCAGACTGGATCAAGATTAGTCTGGTGGTCAATAGCATATGGCAGACATGGTGGTATATCATTTCTGAGATGGATACAAAAACCAAAAAACAAGCAAAGCTTCTGTCAGGTTTTCTCTCTCATTTGGATCACTAGCTTCGGGGAAGCGAGCTGCATTATGAGGAGCTGTATGGAAAGACACCACAAAGGATATGAGGTTAAGGCTAGAGGTCTGTCCGAGCCCGTCAAGTCTCAGATTAGCACAGACCCAGCGGGCGGCCTCACAAGAGACTCCGATCCAATCACACAGCTAAGTTACTCTCAGATTCCTACCCTGCAAACCATGTGAGTTACTGTCTGTTGTTTCTAGCTGCCAAACTGAGATTATGTGTTATACAGCAAGGGATAACTAATATACTAATAAACAGACCTACATGAGTGCTCTGCTAAAGGTAAGGTAACTTAATGGAAATTTCAGCTGCCATGCAGCACAGAAGATCCAGAATTCGCTATCTGAGTGTAATCAAGTATCAAGTTAACCACAAGCTACAATAAAATACCAGTACTCCCAAGAAACACACAATATAATTAAAAGTCTTTACAATGTATCACTCACAATATGAAGAATATAATCCAAAATTACACAAGACAGGAAATAATGGGAAAATCTGATCCATTTTCAGAACAACCCCAAGATAGCTCAGTTATTGGAATAAGCAGAAAAGGATTTTTCAGTAGTTATTATTACCAAAGTCACATGCGTGGAGTCTGCTTGGGTTTCTCTCTCTCTCTCCCTTTGCCCCTCCCCTGTGCATGTTCTCTCTCTCTCTCTCAAATAAATAAATAAAATCTTTAAAATTAAATTAAATTAAATTAAATTAAAAAATTATGCTGTATGTGCTTAATAGCAAATGGGACATATTTGAAAATAGCTTAACAAAAAAAAATCCAATTTGAAGAACATAAAGAAAAATGATTTTAAAACGTAACAGAGTCTCAAGGACATCTGTGACAATATCCAAAGGTCTAAAATGACTATTAGGGCCCCAGAAGGAGAGAAGAATGAAGAAGTGGCAACAGTATGGAAGAAATAATGTCTAACTATCACCCAAATTTGGGGAGTGACATAAATTGTAAGGTTCAAGACAATAACTAAACTGCAAGTAGGATAAATAGAAAACCTGACTCAGGCATCTCATAGTCAGAATGCTGAAAACCAAGCATGAAATGAAAATCATGGCTCTTGCTGGAAACAAACAACATGTTACATAGAGGGGAACTATTTGAATGAGTGCTGATTTCTCATCAGAAACAATAGAACATTAACTTTAAAGTCCTGAAAGAAATACAAAATAAAAGCTGCCAACACAGAATTCTATTTACATAGAAAAATATCATTCCAGAATGAAGGCAAAATAAAGCACATTCAGTAAATGAAAACTGAGAAACAGAGAATTTACTTCCAGCAACCCTTTGATGTAAGAAGCTCTAAAGGCTGTTCTTCTGGCTGAAGGGAAAGAATGTTGGATGCACCAGAAAGGATGAGAACTGGGTATATAAATATAAAGGCAAATACATCAGATCATTTTTTCTCTTAAGTTCTTTAGCGTATACACCATGATTTAAGCAGACATTCTGACACTGCATTATGGAGATTATAATGTATATAGATGTGCCATGTGTAACTAATATAGCTTGGCCACAACAGGGAAGACACAAACCTTTAGTGTTGAAAATCCTCCTACTTTATGTGTAGCAGTGAAATAGTAACTCTCAGTAGACTCTGAAAAATAAGAATCCACATCATTATCCATAGAGTGACTACCAAAAATATACAGAGTTCTAGTTAGAAAGTTAATAGATAAAATAGATATCTAAAAAGACAGTAAAATAACTGTTTTTAGAGATTTTATTTTTTTAAGTAATCTTCACACCCAATGTGGGGCTGGAACTCACAGCCCTGAGATCAAAAGTCACATGCTCCACCCACTGAGCCAGCCAGGTACCCCTAAAATAATTTTTAAAAGTCAGGAAGGCAGGGACAGAGGGACAAGGGACCACGATGTGTTTGGTGGCAGTATTTCTGCCTGCTATCTTTCCACACAGGCCTATGTGACCGGCATGTTCTATTCGCCCTCAACGTGATGGCACATGTCCTCTGGCGATCCAGGAGGATGCCTGGTGCTAGGGCTGCGGTTGGAAACTGTTGGCAAACTCAGCAAGTCAACAGAAGAGGTTCTAAGAGACTTAGGAAGATGTGGACAGGGATGGAGAGGAAACACCCCTGCCTCTCTCTTCTCTTGCCCTGCATTCTCCTGTTTCTTCACACTGGTTACGTGGAGGCCAGAGGGCAAGGTGATGGTGGTGATGCCATCCGTGGGGGTGACAGTTGCAGGGCACAGAGCCGGGCAGAGAAAGTGTGAGGACAGATGTGGAGGAGAGAACGAAATAGACCTCTGTGCTGCTGGGCTCACTCCCATCTTCTCATTTAGATTCACAGCCCAAGGCTGGGGAGGAATCGGATTGACATAGGTCTCTCCGTTGTTTGACGTACAGAAGTAGTTGATTTTTCTAAGCCTGGCAGCCCCTAAATTGCTGGACACTTAATATCTTACATCGAAAGCAAAGATGAAATAGAATACAGCTCTATTAAAAAATTTCCTCTGCCTAAAGTCTACAAACTTGGTAATATTTGTCTAACCTTAATTTTCTTTTAGTTCCTGGCTGAAAGCATCCAAGAGCAGTCCGCTTACCGCAATGTCCTATATTTTTTGTTTTCTGATTTCTATCCCAAAGCCAAAAACTTAGGTGTTAAGGAGAGGGCCTTGGAATTTACTGGGACTGCAATTTTACCAAATACTTGCTATAGCATTCAGTCTCAACACTGTCGTTCATATTCTGACTCCTTTCCTTGCCAATTGCTTCAGTAATTACCCTCCCAGACAGGAAGCCATCCTTGGTGCTAAAGACACCACACTAGGCAGCATTCAATGCAATGTTTCTTTATGGCTGTTAAGGGTCAACTGAACTAATGCATTTGAAACAAGTATAAAAGTAAAATGGATATTCTGGTACATCTATAATCTCTTTTGATAAAATAGAGAGGAAATACAAATCCCTTATATAAAGAAATTTCAATACTACTGAACAAACAGAAATAAATACATGTGATTTCTGAAGGAGTGATAGGAAGAGATGCTTGTTTCCAGTGCATAATCCTGCTCTAAGGGAGCCTTTATGAAGATCAATCTGATGAGATTTAATCTTGGTTTGTCTTACCTTCCATAAATGAAATAAAGTTGGCTTGTCATTACAGGCATACACAATTATTTCATTGTGCAAAATGATCTGACCGTGTATTTCCAGCAGACACCTACCTGCCCCCCGTGCCATGCTTTGAGCCAGGCAGTCTTGTATAAACGCGCCAGGGATGGTCTCTGCATACTGGTCCCTACATTATACCTGCTTCTGCACAACAGGCAAAAACCCTTTAGCTCAAAATCCTGATCACACCAAACTTAAATTTTTACCTGCCCAACTGTGTGAAACATAGCCCAGGGAAGCAGATATTTAGCCACTTAGAACTGTCTATTCTGTATACTTTGCAAAACTTCCTCGCGCACCTACTAGGTTCTATGGTTATGCAGACCGCAAGCCACTGCTGTCCTTCAGACCTGTGACCCTGAGCTCTGGCATGATGCTGAAGGACATCTCCAATACCCCTCTTCCCCAGGAGCTCCCCTACCCTCCTTCTTTTTTGGATGTTGTTCTCCGAGAGTAGCCACAGGACAGGCACCACCGGCTGTGAGAGATCCCCCCCTCCCTGCAAACCTGTCAAAGCTGCGTCAATACAGCTCGCATGAGCTACTGCCACCTAGTGGTCATGAAGTTTTCCTCCATCAGCCCTGAAATCCTTGAACCCTCCACATACTTCCGGGTGATGTGAAGATCTCGAGCTCAAGTATCATTTAGCCTGATGAGAGAGTAGGAGTAAGGTGAATTTAAATGTGACTTTTATAAAAAGTCAAGAAAAAGAAAATACACATCACTTATGTAACCAATTTGAATTATATTAAAGCTCTTTCCAATTCTCTTTAACTTATACGTGAGATGAGAACATTGGAGCCAATTTCCCACCTCACACAGAAAACCTCCATCATTTTACATCAGATCAAATACATTTCAGGCTCTAGGCTGATTGGGTCAGCGCACCAATGTAATTCCAAAGTATAGATTCAGAGATTAGGACTGCAGATACTAATACTTTAAAATATTCTGAAAATTGCTTAAGTTTTAACAAAACCGATTTCTAATTTTATGGCAATATGGGTTGAGGAAATACGGAGAACTGCACAGATTAATTTTTTTCTGTATAGATTATTATGTTTACTTTCACACCAAAAATCCTCTATTCAAAAATATATTTAGATTTAACTGTTACTAGTTGTTGTCTTAAAAAACTCACATTTAAGATATTACAAAATGATCTTCATTTTACTGTTTACAAAGAATACATATTGATTTAATTTTCACTTTATTGTATTCATTTGTAGTGAAAATAAAGTGCTGACATATTTTTCTTTTGGGAGAAATAGCTGTAATTATAAGCAGCTAGATTAACTAATGGCATGTTATTTAATTGCATGCATGGCATTTTTTTCAACATATATATCTGAGAAGCATTTTTCTAATATATTAAAATAAAACATATTTTACCACCATTTGAAATGTTATTATATTTGTACAATATTTTAAGAATTCCATAACTAATAAAGCTTTCATAAATGCTAATTTTGCTACTCGTTCATGTGGCTGTATTAAATTATATAGACAGCCATAAGCAGACTCTTTCTGTCCCACATTCTTCACCTGAGGCTTTTGGAATATGTTCATTATGGCAAGGTCTTGCAGACAAATGTCAGTTCTTCACCATTTTCAGTAACTTGGATATAACAGATTAGGGAATTATAGTAAGTGGCTCTTCTAAATCATTATAGCCCCCAAAGAATCATATAGCCTTGTTGTATTCTAGAGAATGCCATTGTGTAGTGTTAACATTCAAGAAGATTTTCATTCAACAGACATTGCCCACACCACTCATCATTAACTGGATCTCACAAAACGTTAAAAATACACCATGGAGAGTCCTCAGATCTCCATAAAATTTCAATAAATATATCAGGATTGGGATATAACTGTATCAGAATGAATTTATAAAGGAAGATAAAAATACGTGGCAGAAATAATACTTTGGAGTTAACTGATAAAAGTGTTTTCTACTATAAATAGTAGAATACTATACTATAGATACTAAAATCAGTGTATTTTCAACTGAAAAAATATTGTTTAGTAGCAAGTATTTATTGAACTTAATGTATAAAAATCTTAAATATTTTCTTATTGTTAAATATGATAAAACAGACAATTCAAAGAAAGGAGAAACATGGATAGACTATTGCTTAAATACAGAGTCTGTTACAAAAAAAAATAAGGTAGTATTACCTTCAAAAATAAGAAAGCACTAAAAGAAAATTCACACCTTAATAATTTTAAATCCATGACCAAATTTGAATTTTGATCCAAACAAAATTATGACATTTTTCTGATGAAAACATGATGGAAACACTAGGCATCCTGAATATTTACCAAATACTGGTAGCAACTATTACAGAAAATAGCAAATTGGGGCAAAAACCAATGAATAGTAAAGGTATACAGGTAGTAAAGCGAAGCAATTCCTGATTGAAACTAGAAAAATTCATTGAACCCATCTACAGGACACCTTAAAAGGCACTATAGGAGTTTGGGTTTTCTTTAATGGGAAATGAAAGTTTGTTTTGCCTTTTTCTTTCTTTCTTTTTTTTTTTTTTATTTAAATAAGGAAGCTTCATTATAACTTCAGTGCTCTAGAAAGTTTATTGCCAGGCATATATAGAATTAAAGAAGAAGGACTTAATTCAGAGAGATCAGCTAGAGAGGCTTGTGTGATATTTGAGGCCACAAATAATGAAGACCTGGATTTTATTTTTAATTTTGAGAAGACAGATGTGGACAGCAGTGCTGAGACATAGTGGGGAGCTCTGATACTGGACACAGTGGGAGAGAAAAAAAAAGACTGGACCATAAGGAACCCAGAAGTCTGTGAATAGACACCATGTGTCCATTGTTCTTCTGGGACTAATAGTCCCTTGCTTCTGACTGAGAAGTCTCCTGTCTTCTTCCCAGACCCATGGAATTCAGGCAGACTAAGTTGTTACTTTGTAAGAATGGTGAACAATCAGACCCTTCATAGTTCCTAACTCCCAAAGTTGCAGGGATTTTGAATTCCTTAGACAGCCATCACTTAAAAATACTTAGTGGTTTTCTTAAGATCTTGGTTCTTGTAGTAATAATGCATGAGCGCAAAAAATGGCTCTCCGTCCATCATGAGCTTACATGTACTGAGGAGACATACTTTTTAAATATAACACAGGTTTCAGATAATATAAAACCACATTTAAGTATTTGATTGTGTTGGACTGCGTTTTGTGGTTCTGCTTATAAATCTAGAATTGAATCTACACAGTGACACTCTGGTCCACTGGGTTAGCTGCTGGCTGGATTAGGGCGTTAAAGAAAGCCCAACACGTATCTAAAGAGATGTGAGAAATATCCAAGAAATAGAATGATTCAAGAAAACCACAATATTACAAAGATTTCATTTTTTTTCATTTTTAAATCAGATTTTATCTGTTTTTTACTTTTATTGTCTTTTTTTTTTTTTTTTTTTTTTTTTTTTTTTTAAGCAGGGGGAGTGGGAGAGGGAGAAGCAGGCTTCCCAATGAGCAGGGAGCCCGATGCGGGGCTCAATCCCAGGACTCTGCGACCATGACCCGAGCTGAAGGCAGACGCTCAACGACTGAGCCACCCAGGTGCCCCTGTATGTTCTTTTTTTTTTTAATTTTTTATTGTTATGTTAATCCCCATACATTACATCATTAGTTTTAGATATAGTGTTCCATGATTCATTGTTTGTGCATAACACCCAGTGCTCCATGCAAAGATTTCAGTGAATCTACAGGATGCAGAGACAGTATGTGACTGATGTATAGAGCGCTTTTGGGGAAACAATGACAAACTAAGAGATAAAACTCCATGCAAGATCGGAGTCATAAAAGTTCTTAAAAGTTTTGCCCTTGATCCAATCAAAAACACTATGTATTGAAATATTGTTGTTTAAAAAATACTACCAGGATTGAGATGAAATGAGATTGTAGTCATTTAAATATTCAACTTAAAACCAATAATTATGATATTTCATATCTTATGTCATCCATGAGCAGCCATGTAGTAAAGACCTCTTCAATTCTTCAATTCATTCATGCATAATTAGAGAACTTTGTCATATTACATTCATTGTTTGCTTGCCTGCCCAGAGAAATAAGACCCACATTGGCTAAGACATTCTGCTGTTCTTCTTTGGATACTTATAATTGTCCAATAGATTCTTATGTTAATAAATAAATACACATATGGTCCATAGTATGTTCCTTTAAAACGTTTCTGTAAGGGTTAGTCTCTCTCCAGCTTCCCTAAATTTCATCAAAATAGGTTAATTACTCTTAGGTAGGAACTCACTTGAAGCCTCACTGAAAACCATATACTCCTATATCTAAATGCTCATTTATTTTCCTTCCTAAAAAATTCATAATTTCTAAATATTTTTATACAAAAATACCAACCAGCTTGATGAAATTGAAAAAAAAAAAGATAAATTCAGTACTGACCATGATGCTTTTGAAATCAGTGATAAGCAGTAAGAGCACATTAAACTGGGATTCACAAATGCACTGCTGATGGGGAATCTGTACACAAGGAGAAAATCAATACAACTGATCAGGCATTGCAAATGATTACTGAACACAATTATCAGAATGTTTATAAATCCAACAGCAGCCTAAGGGAAATAATGGCAGACACAACATCCATTTTGTGCAATGGGAATCATAGTAAAGGAAAAAAGACCAGAAGAAAAGTGTGATGCTGGGGATTTTGTGTTAAAGGATGAAACCTGAAAAGAATTCAGACTTGATCTTAAAACAAAATTTATAAAGGAAATTGAAAAAGGATTTCTTAAACGTATTTTAGATCTACGTAGCAGAAAAACAGTCACATAAAACATATACCTTTTCAAAAGTCTGAAAAGAATTAGGAACAGTTTAGCATTAAATGTCTTTAGAGATCAACTATGTCCTTCTGATTATTATTTTTCTTAACTTAATTTTATTATGTTATCTTAATCACCATACATCATATCATCAGCTTTTGATGTAGCGTTCCATGATTCATTGTTTGCGTATAACACCCGGTGCTCCATTCAGTACCTGACCTCTTTAATACCCATCACCAGGCTAACCCACCCCCCACCCCCCTCCCCTCTAGAACCCTCAGTTTGTTTCTCAGAGTCCATAGTCTCTCAGAGTGCATAGTCTCATAGTCCAATCATCTCCCCCTCCAATTTCCCCCCTTCATTTTTCCCTTCCTGCTATCTTCTTTTTTTTTTTTTTAAACATATAATGTATTATTTGTTTCAGAGGCACAGGTCTGTGATTCAACAGTCTTACACAATTCACAATGTTCACCATAGCACATACCCTCACCAATGTCTATCACCCAGCCACCCCATCCATCCCACACCCCACCACCCCAGCAACCCTCAGTTTGTTTCCTGAGATTAAGAATTCCTCATATCAGTGAGGTCATATGATACATGTCTTTCTCTGATTGACTTATTTCACTCAGCATAATACCCTCCAGTTCCAGCCACGTCGTTGCAAATGGCAAAATTTCATTCCAATTGATGGCTGCATAATATTCCATTCTATATATATATATACCACATCTTCTTCATCCATTCATCTGTTGGCTCTTTCCATACTTTGGCTATCGTGGACATTGCTGCTATAAACATCGTGGTGCACGTACCCCTTCAGATTCCTATATTTGTATCTTTAGGGTAAATACCCAGTAGTGCAATTGCTGGGTCATATGGTAGCTCTATTTTCAACTTTCTGAGGAACCTCCATACTGTTTTCCAGAGTGGCTG
Source organism: Phoca vitulina (assembly GCF_004348235.1). Taxonomy (NCBI): domain Eukaryota; kingdom Metazoa; phylum Chordata; class Mammalia; order Carnivora; family Phocidae; genus Phoca; species Phoca vitulina. Next base: position 35,715,223 of record NW_022589718.1, on the reverse strand, counting down.
CACCAGCTTGCATTCCCACCAACAGTGTAGGAGGGTTCCCCTTTCTCCTCATCCCTGCCAACATCTGTCGTTTCCTGATATGTTAATTTTAGCCATTCTGACTGGTGTGAGGTAATAGCTCATTGAGGTTTTGATTTGGATTTCCCTGATGTTGAGTGATGCTGAGCACTTTTTCATGTGTCTGTTGGCCATTTGGATGTCTTCTTTGGAAAAATGTCTGTTCATATCTTCTGCCCATTTCTTGATTGGATCACTTGTTCTTTGGGTGTTGAGTTTCATAAGTTCTTTACAGATTTTGGATACAAGCCCTTTATCTGATATGTCATTTGCAAATATCTTCTCCCATTCTGTCGGTTGTCTTTTGGTTTTGTTGACTGTTTCTTTTTTGTGCAAAAGCTTTTTAAACTGATGAGGTCCAATAATTCATTTTTGCCCTTGCTTCCCTTGCCTTTGGCGATGTTTCTAGGAAGAAGTTGCTGCAGCTGAGGTTGAAGAGGTTGCTGCCTGTGTTCTCTTTTAGGATTTTGGTGGACTTCTCTCTCACATTTAGGTCTTTCAACAATTTTGAGTCTATTTTTGTGTGTGGTGTAAGGAAATGGTCCAGTTTCATTCTTCTGCATGTGGCTGTCCAATTTTCCCAACACCATTTGTTGAAGAGACTGTCTTTTTGCCATTGGACATTCTTTCCTGCTTTGTCAAAGATTAGTTGACCATATAGTTGAGGGTCCATTTCTGGGCTCTCTATTCTGTTCCATTGATCATATGTCTGTTTTTGTGCCAGTACCATACTGTCTTGATGATGACAGCTTTGTAGTAGAGCTGGAAGTCCGGAATTGTGATGCCGCCAGCTTTGCTTTTCTTTTTCAACATTCCTCTGGCTATTTGGGGTCTTTTCTGGTTCCATACAAATTTTAGGATTATTTCTTCCATTTCTTTGAAAAAAAGTGGATGGTATTTTGATGGGGATTGCATTGAATGTGTAGATTGCTCTAGGTAGCATTGCCATCTTCACAATATTTGTACTTCCAATCCATGAGCATGGAAAATTTTTCCATTTCTTTGTGTCTTCCTCAAATTCTTTCATGAGTATTTTATAGTTTTCTGAGTACAGATAATTTGCCTCTTTGGTTAGATTTATTCCTAGGTATCTTATGGTTTTGGGTGCAATTGTAAATGGGATAGAAGCTTTAATTTCTCTTTCTTCTGTCTTGTTGTTGGTGTATAGGAATGCCACTGATTTCTGTGCATTGATTTTATATCCTGTCACTTTACTGAATTCCTGTATGAGTTCTAGCAGTTTTGGGGTGGAGTCTTTTGGGTTTTCCACATAAAGTATCATATCATCTGCAAACAGTGAGAGTTTGACTTCTTTTTTACTGATTTGGATGTCTTTTACTTCTTCTTGTTGTCTGATTGCTGTGGCTAGGACTTCTAATACTATGTTAAATAGCAGTGTTGATACTGGACATCCCTGCCGTGTTCCTGACCTTAGGGGGAAAGCTCTCAGTTTTTCCCCCATTGACAATGATATTCACTGTGGGTTTTTCATAGAGGGCTTTATGATATTGAGGTATGTACCCTCTATCCCTACACTCTGAAGAGTTTTGATCAAGAAAAGATGCTGTACTTTGTCAAATGCTTTTTCTGCATCTATTGAGAGGATCATATGGTTCTTTCTTTTATTAATGTATTGTGTCACATTGATTGATTTGCGTATGTTGAACCAACCTTACAGCCCAGGGATAAAACCCACTTGGTCGTGGTGAATAATCCTTTTAATGTACTGTTGGATCCTATTGGCTAGTATTTTGGTGAGAATTTTTGCATCCATGTTCATCAAGGATATTGGTCTGTAATTCTCCTTTTTGATGGGGTCTTTGTCTGGTTTTGGGATCAAGGTAATGCTGGCCTCATAAAATGAGTTTGGAAGTTTTCCTTCCATTTCTATTTTTTGGAACAGTTTCTGAAGAATAGGTATTCATTCTTCTTTAAATGTTTGGTAGAATTCCCCTGGGAAGCCATCTGGCCCTGGGCTTTTGTTTTTTGGGAGATTTTTGATGACTGCTTCAATTTCCTTAGTGGTGATAAGTCTGTCAGGTTTTCTATTTCTTCCTGGTTCAGTTTTGGTAGTTGATACATCTCTAGGAATGCATCTATTTCTTCCAGTTACCTAATTTGCTGGCATATAGTTGCTCATAATATGTTATTATAATTGTTTGCATTTCTTTGGTGTTGGTTGTGATCTCTCTTCTTTCATTCATGATTTTATTTGGGCCATTTCTCTTTTCTTCTTGATAAGTCTGGCCAGGGGTTTATCAATCTTGTTAATTCTTTCAAAGAACCAGCTCCTAGTTTCATTGATCTGTTCTACTGTTCTTTTGGTTTCTATTTCATTGATTTCTGCTCTGATCTTTATTATTGCACTTCTCCTGTTGGGTTTAGGCTTTATTTGCTCTTCTTTCTCCAGCTCCTTTAGGTGTAGGGTTATGTTGTGTATTTGAGACCTTTCTTGTTTCTTGAGAAAGGCTTTTATTGCTATATACTTTCCCCTTACTACTGTCTTTACTGCATCCCAAAGATTTTGAACAGTTGTGTTTTCATTTTCATTGGTTTTGATGAATTTTTTTTAATTCTTCTTTAATTTCCTGGTTGCCATTCATTCTTTAGTAGGATGCTCTTTAGCCTCCATGTACTTGAGTTCTTTCTGCCTTTACTCTTGTGATTGAGTTCTAGTTTCAAAGCATTGTGGTCTGAAAATATGCAAGGAATGATCCCAATCTTTTGGTACTGGTTGAGACCTGATTTGTGACCTAGGATGTGATCTATTCTGGAAATGTACCATGGGCACTAGAGAAGAATGTGTATTCCATTGCTTTGGGATGGAATGTGCTGAATATATCTGTGAAGTCTATCTGGTCCAGTGTGTCATTTAAAGTCTTTATTTCCTTGTTGATCTTTTGCTTAGATGATCTGTCCATTTCAGTGAGGGGGGTGTTAAAGTCCCCCACTATTATTGTATTGTTGTTGATGTGTTTCTTTGCTTTTGCTATTAATTGCCTTATATAATTGGCTGCTCTCATGTTAGGGGCATAGATATTTACAATTGTAAGATCTTCTCATTGGATAGACCCTTTAAGTAAGATATAGTGTCCTTCCTCATCTCTTATTATAGTCTTTGGTTTAAAATCTAATTTGTCTGATATAAGGATTGCCACCCCAGCTTTCTTTTGGTGTCCATAAGCATGGTAAATTGTTTCCCACCCCCTCACTTTCAATCTAGGGGTCTCTTTGGGTCTAAAATGAGTCTCTTGCAGACAGCATATCAATGGGTCTTTTTTTTTTTTTTTTTTTTTTTATACAATCAGATAGCTTGTGTCTTTTGATTGGGGTATTTAGCCCATTTACATTCAGGGTAACTGTTGAAAGATATGAATTTAGTGCTATTGTATTGCCTGTAAGGTGACTGTTACTGTATATTGTCTGTGTTCCTTTATGGCCTATGTTGCTTTTAGGCTCTCTCTTTGCTTAGAGGACCCCTTTTAAGATATCTTGTAGGGCTGCTTTTGTGTTTGCAAATTCCTTTAGTTTTTGTTTTTCCTGGAAGCTTTTTATCTCTCCTATTTTCAGTTACATCCTAGCTGGATATAGTATTCTTGGCTGCATATTTTTCTCATTCAGTGCTTTGAGTATATCATGCCAGTCCTTTCTGGCCTGCCATGTCTCTATGGATAGGTCTGTTGGCAGTCTAATGTTTTTACCATTGTAGGTTACAAATCTCTTCTCCCGAGCTGCTTTCAGGATTTTCTCTTTGTCTCTGAGACTCATAAGTTTTACTATTAGATGTTGGGGTGTTGACCTATTTTTATTGATTTTGAGGGGTGTTCTCTGTGCCTCCTGGATTTTGATGCCTGTTTCCTTCCCCAAATTAGGCAAGTTCTCTGTTATAATTTGCTCCAATATACCTTCTGCCCCTCTCTCTCTTTCTTCTTCCTCTGGGATCCCAATTATTCTAATGTTGTTTTGTTTTATGGTATTGTTTATCTCTCAAATTCTGCCCTCGTGATCCAGTAGTTGTTTCTCTCTTTTTTCTCACCTTCTTTATTTTCCATCATTTGGTCTTCTGTATCACTAATTCTCTCTTCTGCCTCATTTATCCTAGCAATTAGAGCCTCCATTTTTTATTGCACCTTATTAGTAGCCTTTTTGATTTCGACATGGTTAGATTTTAGTTCTTTTATTTCTCCAGAAAGGGCTTCTCTAATATCTTCCATGCTTTTTTCAAGCCCCGCTAATATCTTTAAAGTCATCATTCTGAACTCTAGTTCCGACATCTTACTAATGTCCATATTGATTAGGTCCCTGGCAGTCATACTGCCTCTTGTTCTTTTTGTTGAGGTGATTTTTTCTGTCTTGTCATTTTGTCCAGAGGAGAATAGATGACTGAGAGAACAAAATACTAACAGGGTAACAATGACCCCAGAACAATATACACTAAACAAATCAGAAGAGAGCTGAATCTGGGGGAAAAGAAAGGGAAAGAAAGAAAAAAGGAAACAAAAGAAAAAGAAAAAGATAAAACAAAATGAAACAAAACAAAACAAACAAACAAACAAAAAAACAGAATACGATCAAATATGATCAGGCTGGTGCATAGATCAGTGCCACACACTAGATTTTGGGCGCATTTTGGTCTGTTAGAAGAAAGTGCCTCACAAAATTTTGAAGAGAGAAAAACTTATATATTTATAAAAATAAGGGTAAATATGAGGAAGGGATGGAATATGACTGTAAAGATGAAAATTATAAAAGATTTTATAAAAGGAATTGATAAGGTAAGAAGTTGGTTGAAAAAAGAAAGATGATTTATAAAAAATAAAATGGAGAGAATGTGATCAGGCAGGAGACTAGAACAAAGCCATACACTAGAGATTTAGGGTATATTTTGGTCTGTTAGAAGAAACTGTATCCCAAAATTTTAAAGAGAGAACAACTTATATATATATATATATATATATACCAAAAATAAGGGTAACTACTATGAAGGGATAGAATATGACTCTACAAATGAAAAATAATTTTTTTTTAAAGAGGATTGATAAGATGTTGGTTGAAAAAGGGAAAAAGAAAAATTAAAAAAAATAGAAAAAGAAAAAAAAAATTAAAAAAATTAACTTTGAAAGACTAAAGAATCATGGGAAAAAAGCCATGAATTCTATGTGCTGTATTCCCCTAACGCTGGAGTTCTGCCATTCTCATTGATCGGTAAACTTGGTCTTGGTTGGCTGTTCTTGCTGATCTTCTGGGGAAGGGACCTGTTGCCGTGGTTCTCAAATGTCTTTGCCAGAGGCGGAATTGCCCCGCCCTTGCCTGGGGCCAGGCTAAATAATCTGCTAGGGTTTGCTCTCGGGACCTTTTGTTCCCTGCAAGCTTTCCGTTCGGCTTCAGGACTTTGGAGGACGAGAGTGAAAATGGTGGCCTCCCATTATCCGCCCCAGAGGAGCCAAGAACTCGGGGCCCCACTCCTCAGTGCACCCCCAGAGAAAAGTAGTCAATCACTCCCATCTCCCTGGTCTCAGGCGGCACTCCATGCTCACCCGGCCTGTGACCGAGCATTTCTATCTCTGGCACCTGACCCCGTGTGGAGTCTCCAAACCCAGCAGATCCCTGTGGTGCGCTCCCTTGCCACTCCTCCCGGGGGAGGAAGGTGAGTCTCCCCGGATCTGCCGCTTGTTGGATTCCTGCTGGGGGAGCAGTGGCCCGACTGTGCTGTGGATCACAGTTTATGGCAACCCCGAGCTGAGAGCCTGCACCTCAGATCCGTCTCTGCAGCCAGTTTCCCCGCTCTGATCCCTGGGAGCTCTGCCGCACTCAGGCACCCCTGGTCTTTCTGGGACCCCGAGGGTCCTGACACCACACTGTCCCACGAGGGTTCCACCCCCTGCTTAGCCACTGGAGCGACGTCTCTCAGCGGACCCGACTTCTAAAAGTTCCAATTTTGTGCTCCGGGGCTCTATCACTTGCCAGAAGCGGCCGTTCGGAGGCCCCTTCCCCCGCCGTCTATCCTCCCGAATATTGCCTCAGATTCACTTCTCCGCACATCCTATCTTCCAGAAAGTGGCCATTTTTCTGTGCAGAGAGTTGCTGCTATTCTTTTCTTTGATCTCCTGTTGAGTTCATAGGTGTTCAGAATGGTTTGATCCCTATCCAGCTGAATTCCTGGGACCGGACGAAATCCAGGTCTCCTACTCCTCTGCCATCTTTCTCCTCCCACTACCTCCTGATTATTCTTAATAGGGGTTTATATTTAATCATCTGGCTTGATATAGTGCTTAAATACACTGAAATTAAGATCAAAACATGCTGTTTTATTTACGTTTTTCTGCTTTGTGTTTGCATGTCTTTCTTCTATGAACTTCATTCCACAAAAATACATGAAATATTACTGTTGAGATTTATGGGAAATATGATTGTCTGAAGGTGAATCATAGAAAAACCTATATTTTATAATTAGATCCTTTCTAGAGCTCGGTAAACTAATTCTAGTGATCAAGGTGTGAAAAAGTACGAACTTATGCTAGATATAATAAGTCAATGATTACTGTCAAGGACAATGACAAAAAGAATCATAAAAACGTGATACATAAGAAAGAGAGAAAATAATTGACAAATGCAGAAGGAATCAATAATGCAAAAAATATGGGTAGAACATATACAAAACAAAATTTTGATGACGTGTTTGTTTTTATTTATTTTTATTTTTTGTTGTTATTTCAAGTTTATATTTAAACTCCAGTTAGTTAACATATAGGGTAATATTAGTTTCAGAACTAGAATTTAGTGATTCATCACTTACATACAACACCCAGTACTCATCACAACAAGTGCCCTCCTAAATGCCCATCCCCCATCTAGCCCATAACCATTCTCCTCCCTTCAGCAACCATCAGTTTGTTCTCTATAGTTAATAGTCTCTTACGGTTTGCCTCCATTTCTTTTTTTCCCCTTTCCCCTATATTCATCTGTTTTGCTCCTTAAATTCCACATGTGAGTGAAATCAAGAAGCATTTGCCTTTCTCTGACTGACTTGTTTTGCTTAGCATAATACACTCTAGTTCTATCCACATTGTTGCAAATGGCAAGATTTCATTATTTTTGATGGCTGAGTAGTATTCCATTGTATTTATATACCATACCTACTTTATCCATTTGATGATGTATTTAAACCCAAATATATCAATAATTACATTAAAAGTAAATTAACTCAATATACTATATGATAAAGTCTTTAATAATGATTTAATTTAAAAAACATGCTCCACTTTATGCTTTTTTAAAATGACACATCTTAAATATAGAGAGACAGAAATGTTGAAAATAAAATAAAATCATTGTAATCTCTAATGAAAATAAAGCTGGTCTGGCTATAATACTGTTATGCAAATTAGACTGTAAAACACAAAGTATTAACAGAAATAAACAGGGACATTTTATAATAATACAAAGGTAATACACTAGACATAATATTTCCATATTTGTGTGCAACTGTGATATAGTATTACATAAAGCAAAATAAGACAAACTAAAAAGAAAAATACAGAAAGTCACAATGAGATGGGAAGGAGTTCACATCTTTTTCTTTGTAATAGAAAGAAAAAATAGGGGAAAAATAAGTGGAGCAAGAATTTTGAGAATTGAAAAATACACATGACTTGATTAACTTAAAGATACCACTGCACTCGACACAAGTATAACTTGTTTTGATATGAAATGAATCATTTTCCAAAATGAACCATATCTTGGGAAATAAATCAAGTCCCAGAAAATTTCCAATATTGGATGAAAACAGCATGTTATTTGACCACAGTGCAAATAAACTAGAAATCAGTAATAAAAATGTAATTAGTAAATCATCATTTAGAAATTAAGACACAAACCGCTAAATAACACAGTGGTTAACAAATAACTCAAAATATATATGGAGAGCATTTTAACTAAAATGATTATTAGGATTTGGACTAAATTTACTGGTGGAATGTAGCTAAAATTTTGTGAAAGAATAGATTTAGTCTTGAAAGTATTTTAGACCACTAAAGTTTTTCCCAGGAATTTGGGAAAAATAGTAACTTAAATTCAAAAACAGTAGAAGGAGGTAAATAACATATATAAGAATAAATTTATTAAACAGAAAACAAATGTAAAAAAGAAAGGTAACAGTAAAAGATAATTTCTTAAAAATAAGTAATGAAGTCTATAATGATCAATAAAAAATAAGAAAACTCATCAAAATTCTGTTAATATAGTGTATCTTATAGACATTTAAATAAGAGGAGAGGGGCACCTGGGTGGCTCAGTCGGTTAAGCATCTGCCTTCAGCTCAGGTCATGATCCCAGGGTCCTGGGATCGAGTTGCACATCAGACTCCCTGCTCAGTGGGGAAACTGCTTCTCCTTCTCCCTCTGCATGCTCATGCTCTCTCTCTGTCAAATAAATAAGTAAAATCTTAAAAATAAATAAATAAATAAATAAATAAATAAATAAATATAAAACAAGATGAGATTATCAATTATATTTATGTTACAAGATTTTCAAATTTAGTTGTAGACATATTCCTAGAGGAAAAAACAAAACAAAACAAGGAAAACAGACATAGTAACAAATATAAGAACTAAGTATCCCAATAATCTTTGAAATGGACAAAGCACTTTAACTTCTACAGGCCTTGTGACTTCACTGGTTAATTCTTCAAACTATTTAAGGAAGACATAATACCCCTTTTACACAAACTTTTCTGGAAAATAGAAGAGTAATTATTTTTCAAACTACTTTATGAGAATGAACCAATCCTGCTGCTGAAATCTAACAATTACATTGTAGAAATGAAAACTATAGGCCAAGTTGCTGATGAACATCAGTATGAAAAGCATGAACAAATATTAGCAAAACATTTCAACCACATATAACAAATAATTCATTAATACCAGGTGGGTTTCAGTCACAGAACAGAGGACACTATTGAAAGAATGAAAAGGCCACTAAAAAGAGAAAATATGTCTAATACACATAAGGGAAAAGAGTAGTATTTGAAATATATACATTACTCTTGTAAAACAATAACAATAATAGAAAAAGTTAATCTCCTAGAAACTTATGCAGATATGACATGTACACATCCATGTGTGTGGGTATACACACAACATCCCAATGATCATGAAGACATGAAAAAGTGCTTCAAATCATTAATCATCTGGGAAATTAAATTAAAATCCAGATTAGATATCACTACAAACTCACCAGAACTGTGACGTTTAAGAAAAGAAATTGGAAACAAATCTTGGTCAGGATGTGGAGCAACCAGCACAGTCAGAGAATGTCAGTGGAGGTGTAAACTGGTAAAACTATGTAGGGAAATTTTAGACAGTATGTCCTCATTCTGAATATTTGATCAGATGATGGCCATTCCACTCATAAATGCCCAAAAGAAATGTTGATAATGTCGTTCAAAATAACCATGAACTATAAACAAATTGAATGTTCATCATCGGGGCGCCTGGGTGGCTCTGTCGTTAAGTGTCTGCCTTCGGCTCAGGTCATGGTCCCAGGTTCCTGGGATCGAGCCCCGCATCGGGCTTCCTGCTCGGCGGGAAGCCTGCTTCTCCCTCTCCCTCTCCCCCTGCTTGTGTTCCCTCTCTTGCTGTGTTTCTCTCTGTCAAATAAACAAATAAAATCTTTAAAAAAAAAAAAAATGAATGTTCATCATCATTATACTGGCAGTAAATAATCGGGGGTTATCCATGCAAAAGTGTAATGGCTTTCACAAATACACTGTTCATAGAAGAAGCCAGAACAAAAAAGAAAGATATAACAAAACAAATGGATGAGGTTAGAAATCAATTGCCTGGTTACCCTTTGGAAGGTGGATGGGGTCATGGCAGAGAGGAGATGTAACCGGTATTTGCAAGGTAATGTTCTGGTAATTTATCTTACAATCTGGGTGTCGGTCATATGGGTGTGTTCCTTTCATGAAAATTCATAAGACATGCATTTATAATTTATGAACTTTTCTCTACATATTTCCACAGAAGCATATATTTCACATGTATATGTGTGCATGTATTTAATTATATGCCATTAACACAAGAACATAAGCATTGAGAAGGTAGAAGCCAAAAAAGTTTTCTCTGTTCCTTTTCATATACATAAAGTAAAAATCTTTCAACAAGGCCATCTACAAAACACTTTTCTCATGCTTTATATGAATCTCATAGATATATTTCCCCTAAATGCATCCCTTCTCTATAATTTTAAGGTGAGATTTATGAGAACCAATGTGGCAATGTATCATTGATGCAAACAAAAAAACTTCACAACAAAGAGATAGCCTGTGCTCATTACGAGCATAGTTTGGTGCTCAAGAATGAACAATCTATTATTTAAATGGGCTATAAATTCAAATAACATTTGAACAAATATATATGTATAGGCATATGTATATGGGTATATGTGTGTATATGTATCTATCAAATAATCTTTATTTGTTTTGTTGTTTTGTGGGAAGAAATAACATGGCAGCTTTGAGTTTTTCCCACCCTATGACTTTCTCCCAAAACGTTTAGAAAAGCAATAAACGATGCCTAAGCTACACATTAGAAGAAAAATAATTAAGATTAGAGCAGAGATCAATGATTTAGAAACCAGAAACAGTAGATCAGACCAATGAAACTAGAAGCTGGTTCTTTGAAAGAATTAATAAGATCTATAAACCACTGGCCAGACTTATCCAAAAGGAGAGAGAAAGGACCCAAATAAATAAAATTATGAATAAAAGGGGAGAGATCATGACTAACACCAAGGAAATAGAAACAATTATTAGAAATTATTATCAACAACTATATGCCAATAAATTGAGCAACCTGGAAGAAATGGAAGAAGGCTCCTGGAAGCCTATAAACTGACAAGACTGAAACAGGAAGAAATTGACAACCTGAATAGGACAATAACAAGTAATGAGATTGAAGCAGTGATCGAAAACCTCCCAAAAAACAAGAGTCCAGGGCTTAATGAATTCCCTGGGGAATTGTACCAAACATTCAAAGAAGAAATAATACCTATTCTCCTGAAGCTGTTTCAAACAATAGAAACAGAAGGAAAGGTTCCAGACTCATTCTATGAGGCCAGCATTACCTTAATCCCCAATCCAGGCAAAGACCCCATCAAAAAGGAGAATTTCAGACCAATATCCCTGATGAATATGGATTCCAAAATTCTCAACAAAATCCTAGCTAATAGGATTCAACAATACATTAAAAGGATCATCCACCATGACCAAATGGGATTTATCCCGGGGATACAAGGGTGGTTCAACATTCGCAAATCAATCAATGTGATAGAACACATCAATAAGAGGAGAGAGAAGAACCATATGGTCCTCTCAATTGATGCAGAAAAAGCATTTGACAAAATACAGCATCCTTTCCTGATTAAAACTCTTCAGACTATAGGGATAGTCTGGGAACAGGGATAGGGATAGAGGGAACATTCCTCAAGTTCATAAAATCCATCTGTGAAAAACCCACAGTGAATATCATCTTCAATGGGGAAGAGCTGAGTGCCTTTCCCTTAAGATCAGGAACACAACAAGGATGGCCACTCTCGCCACTATTGTTCAACATAGTACTAGAAGTCCTAGCAACAGCAATCAGACAACAAAAAGAAATAAAATATATTCATATTGAAAAAGAAGTCAAACTCTCTCTCTTTGCAGATGACATAATACTTTATGTGGAAAATCCAAACGACTCCATCCCCAAATTACTAGAACTCATACAGCAGTTCAGTAATGTGGCAGGATACAAAATCAATGTGCAGAAATCAGTTGCTTTCTTATACACTATATTCTCATATACTATGCAATGTAGAAAGAGAAATTAGAGAATCGATTCCATTTACAATAGCACCAAAAACCATAAGATACCTCGGAATAAACCTAACCAAAGAGGTAAAGGATCTATACTCTAGGAACTACAAAACACTCATGAAAGAAATTGAAGAAGACACAAAAAGATGGAAAAACATTCCATGCTCATGGATCAGAAGAACAAACATTGTTAAAATGTCTATGCTACTCAGAGCAATCTCTACCTTCAACGCATCCCGATCAAAATTCCAATGACATTTTTCAAAGTGCTAGAACAAATAATCCTAAAATTTGTATGGAACCAGAAAAGACCCCGCATAGCCAGAGGAATGTTGAAAAAGAAAAGCAAAGCTGGCGGCATCACAATTCC
>NW_022589718.1:35515796-35697939 GCF_004348235.1 Phoca vitulina | reverse complement strand
TCAAGCTCTATTACAAAGCCGTGATCACCAAGACAGCATGGTACTGGCACAAAAACAGACATATAGACCAATGGAACAGATTAGAGAACCCAGATATGGACCCTCAACTCTATGGTCAAATAATCTTCAACAAAGCAGGAAAAAATATACAATGGAAAAAAGACAGTCTCTTCAATAAATGGTTCTGGGAAAATTAGACAGCTATATACAGAAGAATGAAACTTGACCATTCTCTAACACCCTATAGAAAGATAAACTCAAAATGGATGAAAGATCTCAATGTGAGACAGGAATCCATCAAAATCCTAGAAAAGAACATAAGCAATAACCTCTTTGACATCGGCCACAGCAACTTCTTTCAAGATACATCTCCAAAGGCAAGTGAAACAAAAGCAAAAATGAACTTTTGGGACTTCATCAAGATAAAAAGCTTCTGCACAGCAAAGGAAACAGTCAACAAAACAAAGAGGCAACCCACAGAATGGGAGAAGATATTTGCAAATGACACTACAAACAAAGGGCTGATACCCAAGATCTATAAAGACCTTCTCAAACTCAACACCCAAAAAACAAATAATCAAGTCAAAAAATGGGCAGAAGACATAAACAGACACTTCTCCAAAGAAAACATACAAATGAAAAAATGTCCATCATCATTAGCTATCAGGGAAATTCAAATCAAAACCACACTGAGATACCATCTTATACCAGTTAGAATGGCAAAAATTGACAAGGCAAGAAACAAATTGTAGAGAGGTTGTAGAGAAAGGGGAACTCTCTTATACTGTTGGTGGGAATGCAAGTTGGTACATCCACTTTGGAAAACAGTGTGGAGGTGTCTCAAAAAATTAAAAATAGAACTACCCTATGACCCAGCAATTGCACTCCTGGGTATTTACCCCAAAGACACAGATGTAATGAAAAGAAGGGCCATATGCACCCCAATGTTCATAGCAGCAATGTCTGTAATAGCCAAACTGTGGAAAGAGCTGAGATGCCTTTCAACAGATGAATGGATAAAGAAGGGGGGACAAATGAAATGGGGAAATTCAGAGGGCGAGATAAACCATGAGAGACTATTGACTCCGAGAAACAAACTGAGGGTTTAGAGGGGAGGGGGGTGGTGGGATGGATTAGCCTGGTGATGAGTATTAAGGAGGGCATGTATTGCATGGAGCCCTGGGTGTTATACAAAAACAATGAATCATGGAACACTACATCAAAAACTAACGATGTACTCTATGGTGACTAACATAACATAATAAAATTTAATTTAATTTTAAAAAAAGAGTATTATCAGAAGTGTCATCTTGAAAACAGCTGGATGTTTGTATATGAATGTTTTATTTCCTTCTACAATGACTAGATTTCTTAAAAAATTATAAACAAAGGAAATTTTCACCCACCCACAATTTGAATGAGAAAAAAAGCGGATGGTGGTGAGGAAAACGTAAGACTGAAACCATGGCATGGAAATGCAGTTTGCTTCACATTATAAGGAACGTATGGCTGCCTGCATCTTTTCCTGATGTCTCTATGGAACTGAAAAACAGTAGAGACCCTTGTCTTCCTCCATGTGCCACGCAAGGAGTTCCCTTCCACTTATGCACCATCTGGTATTGTCACTCCGCAGGGCTTTGAATACTTGGAGAACAAAGGGATAGAGAAAAAAATAATATTTCATTTTTAATGCACATGTATTCTGGGTGATTGAACTTGGTGCCCCTTGATGATAGTGAGCTTTCTGTATTGAATTAAATCTAATAATTTTTATCATGTGTTTTCTTTTTATTTTGAAGAAAAGAAAGAATTCAGCAAACGTGTATCAGGTAGTAAAGAGAACAGGGAAGATACAATATCCTACTAAACTAGAGCAAAGCAATCAAATGTATTAGAGACTACTCACAACATAAAATACCTGTTAGATGGTTTATTTTGCTTTTTTTAAATATGATAAAATGTGCATTATTTCCCCTATTGGGAAGAGAACCCCGGGGTCTAAAACTGTTAAATATGTGCCTAAGGTTAGAAAACCAAGAAGTTGTAAAAGTGGGTTTCAAACTCAGTCTTTCTTTTTTTTTTTAAAGATTTTATTTATTTATTTGAGAGAGAATGAGAGACAGAGAGCATGAGAGGGAGGAGGGTCAGAGGGAGAAGCAGACTCCCCGCCGAGCAGGGAGCCTGATGCGGGACTCGATCCCGGGACTCCAGGATCATGACTGAGCCGAAGGCAGTTGCTTAACCAACTGAGCCACCCAGGCGCCCCAGCCCTCAAACTCAGTCTTATTTCAAAGCCATATTTTCCACTGTATCCCATTGACTTTAAGGTTAATGTATGATTGACTCACTAACCCACTGAATGAATGAATGAATGAATGAATGAAAAGTGAAAGAATTACTCACCTAGTAATATGAACATTATGTGTGGACAATTTTAGCACTTGTCATTTTGAGTCACTACATGAAATGTTTAAACATAATTTTATCCTTATCATTTCCATCATATGATATGTTGGGCATATCTTAGATTTTTATATTACAGCCAGCCAGAATTACAAGACAAAGTAAAGTGTCTCTGTCTGACCAGAACATAGGTGAGGATAATGTTGTCACTAAGGACACCTACGCAAGAGAAAGAAGAGCCCAGAGCTTTAACCATGAAGACATGTAGGTCAACCAATATAATTGCTTCCTGGTCAGTTGTTATTTAAAAAAAAAAAAAAAAAGCTTGAAGGAAGAAAGTTCTTGACTGGATCTACTTCTTTACAATCACTGCAAGGGTTTGCAAGAAATAACTGACTTTCATAAAAATCACATTCATGTATCTTTAACACAAAGAGAGAAATAAATTGTTGTTAATTTGTCAGGAATCCAAGATTTGACAGTTTTCCTACCATAGAATTAGAAGGACTGGATTATTCATAAATAATAACATGAAGCATTTTATTACTAAATCTGATCTGAAGGTAGAGTTTGGTTTCTTCAAAAACTGAAAAGATAACTATGAATCAACATTGTCAGAAACCTAACAAAATTCCTTCCAAGTATGTTTTTATTGTTCATAAATAAAGTATTTTCAAAACTGCAATTGAAAAATTATGTTTGGTCCAATATATTTTTATCAAAACATAAAACAAAAAATTTGCAAATCAAGGAAGGAGACTGGGAATGTTGACTTGGGAATAATTTTTTCTGTTCCTTAAAGGCCTAATGGAAAGATTATTATATTCTCTGGTTTAATGTTAAGTATATATTCATATGTGTTATATAAGTACTTATAAATATATATAACATATAACATATACATATGCTAAGTTAAATTTTTATATATGTGTGTATATATATATATATATATATATATAAACATAGATATGTAAGTTTGTTATTCTGTGCAAAGATCTTTGTTAAACCTTAGTGTGCATTTCAAGATGTACATGAAAAAATTCATATCTGTGAGGTGCTGAATACCACATAGTATAATAAAATATCTATGTGTATTCATTTAGATATATGTATTAAATATAGATATATTGAATACACATATATAAATTGCTGATGGATATTATGTTATTGTGATCTGTGAATCAGGAAAAATATAATGTATAAAATAAGGTGTATTATAAATTGGTTTCCAAAACTATCCTCAAGTTAATGCTAACTCATATTTGCATACATGATTTCTGAAACTAAATGTTTGGAAATATTAGTTACTAATTGAGAATTTTGCTTTAATCCCATTTTCTAATGGGGCATATCCAGAACAGGATTGATAACTACAATTCTTTAGCTAAAGTATACTGCCTCCACTCCTAAGTCATCAATATTACTATGAGTTATGTGAATTAGGTTTTTGCTGTGATAATGCTGTATTTACCAACAACTCCATAATCTTCATGGCTACAACACTGTTATTCCTCATTCACAAATGTTTGGTGAAGTGACAAAGGTTTAACTAAACATGGCTGAGCCTGAGTTCAAGTTTGCTCCGTGTGTAAAGGAATCACACTATCATACTATATACAAGTTCACATCTATGATTTAATGGAGACCATTCTTCTCTATGTGTTTACTGGTGGCTATTATATAACTGCTGAACAACCATCTGGTATATTAAAAAAAAGCAAAAACAAAAACAAAAGCAAAACAGTAGAAACTTTTAGATATTCAAAACCATTGTCATCTGCTAAAACTTGATAGTCTAGCCTTTGGGAAACAGAAAAAAATAATTCAAAAGTGAAAGCTGCATCCACCACCCTCCCTACCTACACTTGACCTTTTTAATGTGTATCTGCATTTTCCATCCAGAGAATTGGTCCCTATGATAAATATAGAAGCCCTAGTAGAGACAGGGTTTCATACTTAATGTGCTATAAGCAAATATCTTGTCATTTGTAATTGGGAAAACACACTGTCAGGAGTGCTGTTTCAATTACTTTTGCAGGAAAAAAACTTCATGTACAGTTCAGACACAAAGATAGACTTCAGTAGGATATTCTATACTACTCAGAAGAAGGCAGCTCTGAGAACAGAAGATGCTCTCCCTGCTCCTGCAGAAAGATTTTGAGAATAGACTGCATGCCTCTAATACATTTTCTAGCTCAAAGAGCAAATTTACCTATAAAAACTGCCTTAGGAGTTAGAAAATAATTTACATACAATTTACTCCCCTATTTTCTCCATAGGATACTCAATTAAATTTGAATGTCAGATTTTATTTTTTATGTATGTATGTATGTATTTATTTATTATTACTCTTTATTTAAATTCAATTAAGTTAACATATACTGTACTATTAGAATTGTTCTGCACATCAAAGGAAACAATCAACAAAATTAAAAAGCAACCTGTGGAATAGGAAAAAGAAAATATTGGCAAACCACCTATCTGATAAGGGGTTAATATTTGATGTATATATAAAACCCTTACAACTCAATAGCAAAAAAACAAACAGACTAATTAAAAAATGGACAAAGGACTTGAATAGACATTTTTCCAAAGAAGACACAAGATGGCAAACAGGAACATAAGAAGCTCAAGGTCACTAATCATCAGGAGTATGCAAATCAAAACTTCATACCTATTAGGATGGTCGTTACAAAAAGAAAAAACAAAACAAAAAAGTGCTATTGAAGATGTAGAAAAATTGGAACCTTGTTCAGTGTTGGACACAGTGTAAAATGGTACAGCTGCAATGGAAAACAGTATGGAGATTCCTCAAAAAATTAAAAATGAAACAACTGAATGATCCAGCACTCTCCCTTCTGGGTATATATTCAAAAGGATTAAAACGAGGATCTCGAAGAGGTATCTGTACCCCATGTTCACTGCTGCATCATTCATAATAGCCAAGATACAGAAACAACCTAAACATCTACCAACACATGAATGGATAAATAAAATGTATATACATACAGTGGAATATTATTCGGCCTTAAAAAGGTCGTAACTCTATCATTTGCAACAACATGGATGGACAGGGAGGACATTATGCTGAGTGAAATAAGCCAGTTACAGGAAGATGGATGCTGCATGATTTCACTTACATGAGCTATCTAGGACAGTCAGATTCATCAAACAGAGTGGAATGGTGGTTGCCAGCGGCTGGGGCTGGGGATCTGCTGTTCAACTGGTATCAAGTTTCAGTTATGCAAGTTCCAGAGCACTACTGCATAACACAGCACCTACAGTTCATGCTTAATATTAAACATTAAATATTTAAATATTTATTTAATATTCATTTATAAATAGTGAATGTTCATTTTGAGGGTAGATCTTATGTTAAGTATTCTTATCACAATAAAAAAGACAAAAAAACAGGCTGAAAAATTGTGCTTACTAAGTCATCAGTACTTAACCCAAAAATAAACCAACACAAACTATATTAAAATAAAATGGAAATAAAGTCACCAACATGTTTATTATGATGCTATTTGGTGAAGAGAACTTAGGAATTCCTTTTTCCTATAAATTTTTTTTCTGTATTTTAATATGTTTTCATTGTTAATAAGCATTTATTACATTTATGATATCAAAATATTTATGAATAAAAGCATGTTCAAGCACAGATTTGTGAAATTTTAAATGATAAACTAAATGATATAGACCCTACTTAGTTATATTAAGAAAAATAAACACTCAGAAGTAGTATTTGTGCTTTAACTGAAATTCCTCTATTTTCCCTGGCAACGCCCCCTAGGCTGGACTGTAGGAGTGATGCGGGGTCACTTGGCTTCTTAGCTCTACACTGTCTTCCCAGCCCTATGAAGATTCCACCTTGGTCTCTTTCCCTAGCTTCTCTTCCTCTGCTTTATCTTCTAGCGATGGCATCCTCCAATCATTTTCTCATCCTCTGTTTGCTTCACTTTTACCAGCCTCTTTGGAGGTCACTTCCACTTCCATGTTAAAACTGATGCTGAGCTGTGAATTGTGCAAGACTGTTGAATCTCAGATCTGTACCTCTGAAACAAATAATGCAATATATGTTAAGAAAGAAAAAAAGAAGAAGAAGAATGTAGCAGGAGGGGAAGAATGAAGGGGGGGAAATCGGAGGGGGAGAAGAACCATGAGAGACGATGGACTCTGGAAAACAAACTGAGGGTTCTAGAGGGGAGGGGGTTGGGAGGATGGGTTAGCCTGGTGATGGGTATTGAGGAGGGCACGTTCTGCATGGAGCACTGGGTGTTATGCACAAACAATGAATCATGGAACACTATATCTAAAACTAATGATGTAATGTATGGGGATTAACATAACAATAAAAAAAATAAAAACTGATGCTGAAGATACTAGTTGTCCTATGTCTAGCACACTGAGAATGTAATGTTTTAGTTCTTTGGCATGTGATACCAGGATCTTTCAAGTGGGTGTCTCAAAAATTCTAAATTAGCTGCATGCATTTCACACCTGGCTTTGGGCAGGACCTGTGGAATACTCTAAATCACAGTATAAGAACATATAACAGGCATTCCATGGGACCCAATAAAGGAATATTTATTAAGCAGTTATTCATCATACATTTGAATTAACTGAAAAGTGACAAAAAGGAAAGAAAATATAATTTTGCTTTGGTATGTCACAATTAATTCTCCTTTTCCATTCACACAACTGAAACATTTACAGATTTCTTTTTGCACTAATAGAGATATGTTTCACATGTCACTGAATTGTATTTTAATCTAGATGAACTTTTCACCGACTCTTTCTGAAAATAGCTTTATTGCTTGACCATCAACGCTCTTCATTCACTTGGTGAGATTAACCCTG
Source organism: Phoca vitulina (assembly GCF_004348235.1). Lineage (NCBI taxonomy): Eukaryota > Metazoa > Chordata > Mammalia > Carnivora > Phocidae > Phoca > Phoca vitulina. The sequence goes on along the minus strand of NW_022589718.1, from coordinate 35,690,676 downwards.
AATTGCATCTCTATTTCGAAGAGAATTCATTTACTGAATATTTACTGTGTGTCAGACTCACAGGATGGAGACAATATTGTGAGTAAGAAAGAACTGGCCACTACCTCAGGTTTTACATTTCAATTGTATGTATTTCTGGACTGTTATATTTTTGAAATAAGTTCTTAAAAACACACTAACACAATTGCCAAACACATACCTAGGATAATATGGGCAATGAATAATTTCAGAATCCCACAGAAATTCTATCTAAAGATCTAATCTAGGAAAAAATCTCCTTATCATGGAAAAACTTACAGAAAAATCACTAAATTATTCTACTTCCATTTCAAATATTAATCAAATAGCTTTATATGCACAACATCATACCATGTAGAGTCAAAACCAAAGATTAATAATTATCTGCTTGAATCTCATAATGAGACTTTTTTTTTTATTTTCTACAAAAACCTCAATCTCAAATTTTCACCTGGAATAAAAACATCTGTAGTAAAAGCAAAAGAATGACCATCTTCTCTCACACATACACACACACACCCATCTACATATAAAATTTCTATTTATCATAATTATAATAAAGAGTTAGAGTTAAATTAATTTTCTGTAAAGAGTCAACTATAAAACTAATTTTGTTTCAAATCCTCTGGTTGAAAGTGTTTATTAAATAAACCAATATAAATGGAACTAATAAATATTTATTTAATATTAATTATATCAATATATTAATAATTTACTTTCTGCTGAACTCCTCAAGCCACATGCAGAATCTGTGAAGGGTTGTTGCAGAATTTTTCATTTTCTGTTGACTCATCTTTATTATATTTACCCAGAAGAAGTGAGTGCTGCACAAATTTCAACTCTGTTCAAAGGCAGCAGAATGGGCTTATTAAACACTGACATAAATTTTTAGAATTCTAAAACCTGTTTGTTTGTATTTTTAAAAGCTCTAGGCTTAGTGTTAAGCTGAGGCTTACCAAGCCTGGCATGTTCTGACAGCTCATATGCAGTCCGTAATGAAATAACAAAGAATCTGACTCTCAAAAGAAGGCTGATGAGAATGTTTTCATTTCCTGAAGCTGTTAAAAAAAAAAAAAAAAAAAAAAAAGCTTATACCGTCCAGTTTATTTTATTTTAAATATAGACTACTTCTATCTTGGTTCCAAATGCTAATTTGCATATAGTCTTTGTTTTTAGGCAGATACAAGAAAAACATGCTTTCCCACCTTCTCACCAGACTTGTTTTAGAATACTCTTTTTTTTTTTTTTTCCTTTTGAGAGGCTAGGTCATATAATTTTATAAAGTAAACAATGAGAAAAGAGTCCAGACTTTTATTCTTGGCCCTAAAACTGACTCATGGTGTCCTCTCAGAGACCTTATTTCTCCTGGAAGCATCTTATCCCGAGAAACAGCCATTAGGAGAGGTGTGCTGTTCTTTGTTCCGGGAGATGGCCCTGGCCCACCTTCAGAAAAACAGTCTTCCCTTACGGCTCTGGCTCCTTAAGACAGAGCACGGAGAAGCTGCTTGTACTGCTCGACTGTCCTACTTCAGGACTACTTCTTACAGTGATTAGACCCACAAAACATCATTTTAAAACTATGGAGTTGTTGGTGTGAATGAGGCATTAAAAATATAATTATGGCAAAATAGCGAGAAGTAGATAAATGAGAAAAGTGTTTTATCTTTGTATACCCAGCCCCTAGTCAAAGCTTACAGCAGTGAATTGTTTTTCAACAAAGAAAAACAAACTAATAAAATCAAGAAGAGAAATTATTTTAGAAAGAAGATAATATTTGATAACAAATTATTATGCACACATTGTTTTACATATTTCATCCAAAATTGTCTTTTAACACATAATAGCCATCATTTTAAAAATTTAAATGCTAGGTAAATTGGGACAGAAACAAAATATATAGACAGACACACAAACATATGCAATTTTTTGTAATCAAAAAAACTACAAAATGATGGTGTAAACTTTTCAACTAGATCTTTTTGAGAGAGGAGAGCATATTCTTTCTCATCTACTACATTATTTATATCAATAAATAGACAAAGGGATTATGAAAATTTATTTTTTAACTTTCAAGACTTCTTTGCATTTTTGATGATAACCTTCATAATCCGTAAGCTGTGAAAACTTCAAATTGCCAAGAAAACCAGAAGTTATGTATTTATCCAACAGCTGGAGCCTCTACCATTGGATTGTACACCCCACTTGGACCCACATATCCCCACCATACCAATGCCATATTACTCCACTTAAATTTCAAATTTCTAGCTTACTGCAGATAAATGTATACACAGCAGTACTGACTCATTCCAAGTAGGAGGAGGTAAGAAGACCATGAGATGTAGAAAGAAAAAGCATGAGAGGCTGAATTCTAAAATTGTTGATTTCTAAACACAGAGATACAGGTGTCTCATGGCCCACACAAGTTCGCAGGTCTATGGCAGCAAGAGGAACACCTATGAGCTAAGGTGACTTTTCAGCAATTGCCTTAAATCTTTATCTTTTTTAAGTAATCTCTACACCCAACATGGGGCTCGAACTTACAACCCTGAGATCAAGAGCCACATGCTCTACAAACTGAGCCAGCCACGCGTCCCCCTTAAATCTTCATCTTAACACTTCTAATATGATTGCAATCAGAATTTCATCATGAACCTAAGTTCCACTCTGTGCAACACAATCCATGGCTTCCCCTGTCAAAAGAAATGAGAGACAGCCTAGAGGGTTTTATAAGATAAAAATATTAGGGCTGGTTTTAAGCAAAAACCAACATAATGAGCTATGGAAGGTTTCGGTTTCAGATTAGAAAGGACCAACCGGGGGCGCCTGAGTGGCTCAGTTGGTTAAGCGGCTGCCTTCAGCTCAGGTCATGATCCCCGGGTCCTGGGATCAAGTCCCATGTCAGGCTCCCCGCTCAGCGAGGAACCTGCTTCTCCCTCTGTCTCCTGGCTTGTGCTCTCACTTTCTCTCTGTCAAATAAATAAATAAATAAAATATTAAAAAAAAAAAAAAAAGAAAGGACCAACCAAATCAAACACTTTGAGGAGATTTTGGAGAAAACAGTGATTGGACTATTCAGTTATACAAGGTGTAGTTGTATAGAGGTAAGCACACTTGCATTAACCCAGAACCTGAGTCACTTCCCAGTTCTATAACACTGGTCAAGCCACATCCTAGTGTTAACTTCTTATTTGAAAAGTGGGAGATTGATTTAGGTGACCTGAAAAGCCTCTAGCAACACTGGATTTTTCATATTTAATATGAGGTCAAAAAGGGTCGGAAAGGCAAAGTTAGAATGTGTAATGGCCACACAAATGTCAGAATCATTATAATTAAAACAGATAATTTGGAATGCTAATTTGTCTTAGTGACAATTTAGAAGTTTTGGTTGGAAAAACCAAGAGAGAGAGATATTACAATAAGGACACAATGTGCTTCCCTTGAAATATACAGACCAGAGGAGAGCCTAGGTGAATTTAGTATGGCATCATGAGAGAACAACACTTTTTTTTAGTGGGGGGGGGGGGGGCAGAGGGAGAAGCAGACTCCCTGCTGAGCAGGGAGCTGGACTTGAAACTCGATCCCAGGACCCTGAGATCATGACCTGAGGGGGAGGCAGACACTTAACTGACTGAGCCACCCAGGCACCCCAAAAACAGTTTAAATCATTTTTGACAAAAGACATGCATCTGACATTGAAACAATATTGTTGGAAGTGCCACCCATAGTGTGATTATACTAGAAGTGAGTCTAAAGACCACTTGATTATAAAACAAGTAGACATATTTCAAGATTTTAAAAAAGCACACAAAAATGAATATATAAATCATGTAGCAGTTAGACAGGGTTTGCATGTACCCACTTGGATTGGTGAATTTATTGTTCAATCAACTCAAACATTTAAATACCTAGAACAAGAATTATACCAGCCTAGGGGCGCCTGGGTGGCTCAGTTGGTTAAGCGACTGCCTTCGGCTCAGGTCCTGATCCTGGAGTCCCGGGATCAAGTCCCGCATCGGGCTCCCTGCTCAGCAGGGAGTCTGCTTCTCCCTCTGACCCTCCTCCCTCTCATGCTCTCTGTCTCTCATTCTCTCTCTCCCAAATAAATAAAATCTTAAAAAAAAAAAAAAAAAGAATTATACCAACCTAGATTAAGTATATGGTCACAGAGCTCATTGAAATTTATACAAAATTACCAACCTTCAAGGAAGCCCATTCTAATGGGAAGCATAAGGTACATGTTTTAAATTAAAATAATAAAATCTAAAAATAATAATAATAAAAGTAAATAATAGTAAAGACATCACGGGACCTTTTGGTACTGACTTCTTGAACTTCATGTTAAGTGCTTACATGGCCTTTTGGAGAGAGGGAATATGGCCCACAGGCCACAGACAATGGTGGTGGCCTTAGGAAGTGGACAATCAGTGCTCTGCACGGGTCCCCTTGTTGGCTCCAGGTGCGTTCCTCCCCAAGCAGCCAGAAACCAAGTCTTTGATGGACACTCAACTCAAACTGCTGGATCCCACCTGCCTGGACACAGGAAAGCTGGGGGTGCTCCCCCTCGTAGGCTTTACTAATGCTTTATAGATGCAGAGACATCACATTCCATTTGCCTTCCTAATGATTTGAACAACTGGGAAGTATCACCTACATTGTTAGGAGTTCTCGCCAGGATTAAGCCAATTATTCTCTGTGCACAGTGTATAATATTATATCCTTATTTGGCTGTCACTGCTTCTCTGACCCACTTCCTCACATCCCTACTGGTTTTACCTGGGAAATTTCCTAATAATTTACTTTCACAAGAAATTTTGTCTTAGGGTTTCCTTCTGGGGACCCAAACCTATGATACCTTCACAATATCCATTTTTTTAGGGGGAGAAGAACAGGGGAGAACATGCACAACTGAAAACTATAATTGACTGCTCCTGTTAGCTGGATGTGGCCAGGTGACAAGGTTCCAGTACATGATACCCTGGTGGATATTTGAGGGAAAGGCCTAGTTTCCCAATATATTGATTGTTCCTTTCTCCATAAAGCATCCTTTTTTTCCTGCCTGGTGTATTTGCAGGGGCCAGAGGCAGAACAGCTAAGAGGTGATCGTGAAGACCAAAGGAACCTGTAGAGGATCACAGAGCAGAAGGCAAGAGGAGCACGGGCCAGTGTTCAGTGCCACTGAGGACTCTGGACGGCCACTGCCTCACATCTAGACAGCCAACATCCAGACACCTGAGCAGGGAGCCAGACTTGGGATACTAAAGGGCAGACAGTACGCACACAAAGCTAGGCGGGTTAGGCAACTTCATTGAGAACATCTCATCCACAAATTGATATCTGGAGTATATTTTGAACTTCCACATATGCAATCCTTGCCCATTTGTTAGTGGCAGTACTTTTGCTTACATCAGCCCAATTGTAGAATTGCTTTGTCACCACTTATTTCATCCATAGTTCCACTGAGTCCAGCACTAGAGTAATAGGGAATCTTTCTGCAATAAAGATGCTGCCACTGGCCCTTTTTAAATAATAGTTCCCTAAATACAACTCTTTTATTTGTGCTTCATTGTGCAGATTTCCAATGAGTTGATGGCTCTGAAATCTTACCCTGGATGATTTACAGTGAATGGGCTAAATTATGAAAACAAAAGGGCTTTTTTATTTACATTTTTTCAGTAATGACCTGCAAAGAGATGATGGAACTTTTCGGGGTTCTTGGAGATTTACGAATTTTGACCAATGGAATCCTGACCGTTGATTGCAAGGGATCATAGGAAGATCTATGCCCATCTTTCATCCATCTACCAAGGGGTGGGGTTCTTATAAGACACATCTTCATCCTGAAATAGGGTCTTATTGATGAAAAACCAGAGGGCCAGGTGTGAGCCTCTGTTCATCATGTTCATTATCCAAACTTGCTGATTGCGAAGTCATTATACAAACAGGTGATTTATAGAAAAAAAGGTGTGATTAACATGATAATGCACAGAAAGTTCCTACTTAACTCAGTGACTGACTTATAGCATCAGTTTGATAAAAGTTAAGTAGTAAAATAATGTACAACATCTTAGTATGTTATTGATGTTAAACAGAGTTAAAATGCCTAAACAGTGAAAAAAATAAAAGAAACACACATGAATTAAGCAAATATGAAGGGAAACATATGAAAGATTTGACAAGGGCAAGATGTCACTGGAAACTTGGGAATGAGGAATGAGTTATAAAGACTTACAGACTTAGGGCAGTTTGGTTTCCTGTAAAGACAAGTGCCCTCTGAAGCCTGGGATTTCTTGTCTCTGCTCTTGGGGGTGAGGCATGGTCCTGAGGGAATTTTGCATTCTGGGACTTTATTTTACACCTGTGCACTCTCCAACAACAACCTTGTCTAGTTCTACAAGCTGTTCAATGAAGAACGAGATCAACACTGACAATAGATCATCCATCTGAGCAGCAACCACCAAGTTTCTGCAGTTCCAGGTAGCTGTTTGTCAAATACTGGGCTAAACTCTGGGGAAACCAAAGATGAGCCACCTGGGAGCCCCCTTGTGCTTAATGTGCAAGCTTCTGAAATCTGCACTGTCACCTGTGATGTTTACTACAGGTGGGATCTCCTGCAGGTTAATTTGCTCCTTACTCCCCACTTCTGCTTTCCTAAAGGTAAAGGTGATGATCATGGGAGTATCTCTCACAGGGTGGCAATGAGGACTAAATAAGGCAATTTAGGTACAGTACCTAGCACAAGGACTGTCCCATGGTAAGCCCTCAAGTACTGTGGGCCAGATTTACTCCGCTGACTTGCTGAGAGTGCTCTGGAGAAAAATGTACCCGAGGGAGAGAGGGACAGAGCCGTTGCAGGTGGAGCAGGGGAATATCAATACCAGTGTGGGTTCTCCGAACGGGAAACAGGCTGTGGCCCGTTAGGTTCCATCGGCAAGGGAACTCCACTAAATATGATAGAATATAATAGTAAAGCCTGAGCCTGTGTGGCTGGAGGTAAAGAAAATGGATGGACAAGGTGGCACGGGGTACTGAGATTTACTGGTAGAATATTATCTGCTAAGGCTCCGTGAAACCAGGGGAGTTTAAGATTGCAAATATCCACTTAAAATTTTAGGAACGTGATTTCCACCTCAGGACACAGTGAATGCAGTATTTCTGTACATTTCTTTTTCTGGTACGTAATCACTTTCCCTTGTAACTTACTTTTATACACTCAAGCTAAAATGGATTCCAAGGACACCACATATTGCCAATAACCATCCTGTTGAACTGTTTTATGGGACAATAATCTGGCATCCTGGTGGTGAAAGCCAGCCATCAACATCACAGTTAATTCACCAGGGAGGTGTATTTTTGCTTCATAAAACATCATTGCAGTATTATTATGAGTAAATGATAGGTAAACCTTTTTGGTATTTCAATTGTTATTTAACAAATATACATATATATATTTAAAGGATATCTGGCACCATGTCAAACAAATATATTATATATATATATATATATATATATATATATATATATATATATATATGTATTTTTTTTTTCCCCCTCCAGTGGGTTTAAAATACTGAAACCCCAAATAGAGCTGTAGTTTATGCCTCCAGTAAAGGTAATTAAGTTGTAAATGCTGATCTTGCTAATGCTAATGAGTGGTTTACTAGAAATAAATTGCACTTAACTGCATTTAGAATGCAATCCACACAATCAGAAATGACTGGCAAATTAGCACCAGTCAAAGCTATCAGCATACAGTAAGGATGGCAAGTGAAAAAAGAAAAAAAAAAAAGTCCTTGTTGAATTCATGCATGCGTATATGAAAATATCAACTCTGAAAATTTCAAGTGTTACCATGAGTCTAAGAAACCATTTATTCCATGCCCCTGCTTTCCTATAAACCATGCAATTTTTTTAGCTTTCTTGGCAATGCAGTCAGGTGGCTCAGAGTCCTGATAAAAGAATGTTCTTTTTAATGTGTAATCTAAATCCCCTCTGCAGTAACTTAAACCAATCTCTGCTTTCAGTCTCTCAGCAGGAACAAACTTGAGCTCCTTACCTCCATTCCTGTAAGGCTTCCTTGCTCACCTTCCCACCCTCACTCAATTCCATATGTGACTAATATAGATACACAGCTTATATTCCATAATATTTAAAGGGTAGGTGATAGAAACATCAACAAAGAGCTTTTATTCTATTCTATTCTTCGCTTTAATTCCTTTGAGTTGTAACTAGTATTACTTATTTTTTGAAATAATTTCCTTCTGATGTATGAAATGTCACAGAAGTGGATTTGCTTTACTTTGTTGTTTGTTAGGATCCAGTTATTTATGTATTTTTTTTAATTTTTCAGATCCTATATATTAAGTGCATGGCTGGAACATGTACAAATATACTGACATGCATATTCACTGTTTTCTGTACATGTAAATAGAAAACCTGCCTCTGTGTGTGTGAGGAGGGGGGAAGGAGCCAAGCAAAATAAGAAAAGGAAGAATCTCCATCTTCTTAGGAAATATTGCATTATATTTTCAGATGTACACTTAGCATTTCTGAAATTAACTGATTACAGTGAATTAATGCATTTCTTTTCAGTTTTCTCATATGGGAACATGTAACTATTAAAAATTAATGATTTTTATTATTTATTAAAATCTAGATTGTGGTTAAGTTAAACTTATTAGTAATCTATTTCTCTCATGCACTCATATTCAGTAGTAATGCATGGAGTGTCTCTTATGTATCTCCTGCCCCTCATGACTAAAAAGAATTCTCTAGACTAGCATCACCCACTAGTACTCATTCTTAGGATTACCTGAGTTCTGAAACTTTGTTGCTATTTCTTGTGTATGAGTGTGTGTGTATGTTTAACCATTTGTCAAAGATATAATTCACAAACTATAAAATTCACATGCTGTAAGTGTGTGATTCAATGATTTTTAGGATATTTGTGAGACCATTACCACAATCTAGAACACTTCCATCACTTCAAAGATATCTATTTTATGTAGTCTGTAATCTGTTTTATATGGTCCTCATTGTGTGATGATTTCTTTCTAAAACCATGTCATCTAGGGGAAAATTTGGAGCTATCCAACACATTAATTTAGTTTGTATGATGCTGAATATATTTTGTTATAAAAATAAAACAACTCTGGGGGCTCCTGGGTTGCACCGTCATTTAAGCATTAGATTCCTGATTTTGGCTCAGGTCATGATCTCAGGGTTGTGAAACTGAGCCCTGAATCTGGCTCCCCACTCATCTGGGAGTCTGCTTGAGATTCTCTGCCTCTGCCACTCCCCCTGGTTCTGCATGCTCTCTTTCTCTCTCTCAAAATAAATAAATAAATCTTTAAAAAAAATAAAGCAATTTTCACTTCTATAAAAGTGTCCCATAAAGCATATGTGTCTTAGTCCATCTGGAGAGCCATCACAAAATACCATAGGTTGGGCGGTTTATAAACAGCTGAAATTTTTACTCAGAGTTTTGGAGGCTGGAAGTCTAAAATCAAGGTGCCAGCATGATTGGGTTCTGCAAAGTCTTTCTTCTGGGGTTGCAGACTTCTTGTAGCCTCACATGGCAGAGAAGACTAGAAATTTGTGGGATCTCTTTTATAAGGGCACTAATCCCATTCATGAGGGTCCCACCCTTATCACCTAATCACCTCCTGAAGGACCCCTCCCAATCCCGTCACCTTGGAGGTTTGGATTTCCATATAGAAATTTTCAGGGAGAGACACAGACATTCAGCCCCTAGTAATATATTTTGATAATAAAAACAAAAACCGAATGCTCATGATTTCTAACATACTTAAAATAAAAAGATTGGACACAGATTCTGACCACAGACAGATCAATGACATGGAAGAATATTCAGTTAGACTTTAGTCTCAATCTATAAATTTCCCTGCTATGTCTTGAAAAATGGGATCTAGTTGGTCAGGTTCTCAGGCTCCCAACCCTGCTTCCTTAGTAACCCAAAAGTCACACTCACATACATTTTCACATGAAAGTCTCTAGTGCTAACCTCCATGGGAACAGACAAAAGGCAGCCCAATCAATCCACTTGAGGACATCACAAAGTTTAAAGCAATTTACTATGTTCTTACATTCATGCTACATACTCCCTAGTTAAGGGCTATCTAATTTAGATGGTGTTACAGCTTGTACTTGAAACTAAAAAAGGCAGTAAATGTTACCATGGCTAAAAGTAAACTGTTTGTCTGGATGAAATTAGGTATAATCAAATATAAAGGATGAGACCAAACATCTTTAAAAATTACCCAGGTATTTTTTATATATATTTAAGTCCAATTTAGGGAAACTAGGTTGTAATTTTTACTAGCAATGTTCATATATATTTACAATATAATCTATATTAGTAAACAATGCATTAGTAAAAGATATGGTCTCAAGAAACCTACAAAAGGGAAGTCAGAGAAGTAAGTATGATGAGTGTGTCCTAGAAGTGGCCAAGAGCAAATATGCTAGCAATTTTGTGTGGCAGATATACAAATATCTTTATTAAAGAGGGTTGTATTTGTGTATAATGGTTTGATGACGTTGGCTAATAGGATCATACCACTACTACTCTGATATGATTTTGTGGTCACCAACCAATCTTCTTCATAATTGACATTATTTACTAGGCATCTGTAAAGACAGACAATATGCCCATTGGTGAACAGAAGTCACATTTGATAGTTACCATTTTCAGTATCAATTAAGGAACAATGTTCACATATTAGTACCAAGGTTTGTTTATTTGGTTATGCCAAATTAAACTCTAGGACCAGATGATTTGTGAGATCATGGATAATTAAATTTCCAAACCTAAATGCTGAAGAGTAGTCTTTGGAAAATCCTTAAATTATCAAGAAAATTCCTTGGGATACAGTTACTACATTAGGATAATGCCACCTAAGGGAACCTGTTGGGGTAACACTGCTCTGTCCCCACTAAGTTCAACTTTGTTTCATTTCAAAGTGCAGTCATTGAAGCAGAGTGCTCATTCATGCAGGGGAACATAAATCCTCTCTTGGCTATGTGGCTGTGGGAGCTTAAGGGACTCCGTTTCCACATTCCCCTTCCCACATTTGGTCTTTCCTAACCTGTTCTGAGACTGAACTTTCAGTTTGCAGTTCTTCCTTCCACCCCCAACCTCCCCTTCACACTCCCACTTTCCAAAAGAAAGGCATGCCTCTCACCCACCTGGAATCTTATTATGGTTCCTTGCCTAGAGTGGAATAATACAGATGGAAACCAAAGAGGGAGACCTTTCAGAAATCATTGTTCCTGAGGGAGAGCCCATTGAGAGCAAAACAAAGAAAGATTCATGTAAAACATAGAAATGGAAAGTAGCTTAGTATGGTACTGGCACAAAAATAGACACATAGATCAATGGAAAAGAATAGAGATCCCAGAAACAAACCCATGATTACATGGTCAATTAATCTTCAACAAAGGAAGCAAGAATATGCAATGGGAAAAAGTCTCTTCAACAAATGGTGTTGGGAAGACTGGACAGCTACATGTAAAAGAAAGAAACTGGACCACTTTCTTACACCATTCACAAAGTAAACTCCAAATGGATTAAGGACCTAAACGTGAGATCTGAGACCATAAAAATCCTAGAAGAAAGCACATGAAGGTACTTCTCTAACATCAGCTACAGCAACATTTTTCTAGGTATGTCTCCTGAGGCAAGGAAAACAAAAACAAAAATAAACTATTGGGACTACATCAAAATCAAAAGCTTTGCACAGCAAAGGAAACAATCAAGAAAACTAAAATGCAACTTACAGCATGAGAGAAGATACTTCCAAATGGCATATCCCATAAAGGGTTAGTAGGCAAAATATATAAAGAATTTGCACAACTCAACACACACATAAAAATGAATAATCCAACTAAAAATGGGCAGAAAACATGAGCAGACATTTCTCAAAGGAGACATACAGATGACCAACAGATACATGAAAAGATGCTCAACATCACTCATCATCATGGAAATACAAATCAAAACTCCAGTGAGATACCACCTCACACCTGTCAGAATGGCTAAAATCAACAACACAAGAAACAACATGTATTGGTGAGGATGTGGAGAAAAAGGAACCCTCTTGCACCGTTGTTAGGAACACAAACTGGCGCAGCCACTGTGGAAAACAATATGGAGGTTCCTCAAAAAGTTAAAAATAGAACTACCTTATGATCCAGTAATTCCACTACTGGGTATTTACCCCAAAAATATGAAAACACTAATTCAAAAGGATATATGCACCCTTATGTTTACTGAAGCATTATTTACAATAGCCAAATTACAGAAGCAGCTCAAGTGTCCATTGATTGATGAGTGAATAAAGAAGAGGTGGTATATATACACAAGGAATATTATTCAGCCATCAAAGAGAATGAAATCTTGCCATTTGCAATGACATGGATGGAGCTAGAGAGTATGATGCTAAGTGAAATAAATTAGTCAGAGAAAGACAAACACCATATGATCTCACTTATATGTGGAATTTAAGAAACAAAACAAACAAACAAAGGGGAAAAAAGAGACAAACCGAAAAATGGACTCTTAACTCTAGAGAACAAACTGATGGTAACCAGAGGGGAGGTGAGTGGGGGAATGGGTGAAATAGGTGAAGGGGATTAAGAGTACACTTATCATGGTGAGCACTAATAATATATAGAATTGTTGAATCATTACATTATAACGTGAAACTAATGTAACACTGTATATTAACTATACTGGAATTAAAATTAAAAAAAAGAAACGGAAAGTATTTTGTTTTATGTAGGCAATGGGGGCTTGGAGTTCTTTCGTTCACTCATACATTCACTCATTCAACAAATATCATGTGGTTACCATGAGCCTGTCTCAATTCTAGGCAGGGTTTTCTTTTCCTTCCTTCCTTCCTCCTTCCCTCCCTCCCTCTCTCCCTCCCTCCCTGCTTTCCTCCCTACCCCTCTCCCTCCTCTCTCCCTCCTTCCCTCCCTCCCTCCCTCCCTCCCTTCCTTCCTTCCTTCCTATGTTTAGACCCAAGGTTTCTGATCTCTCAGTAAATACATTTCAATTATTTGGAGGGAGGTCTGAATTGCTTGTGCCTCACAACGAATTCAAACACATTTCTATTCCATAAGCATCTGATTTTAGGAAGCATAAGGATTTTGCCACAAGGTTGTGCTCCATTAAAAATTATATTTTTGTTATCGCTGCAAAAACAATTCCATTTCATTGCCAAACTTTTAACTTAATTTGTGATAGCACTTAGAATGTTTTAACATTGAAGAGAATGAACTACAAAAGCATTATTTTATTCAGTGAATTGAATGAAAAAGGAAAATTATTGGAATTAATGTATACAAAACTGGCATCACTTAAGTGTGAAGTTATTCAGCTAATGGAGTCAACATATTAGCAGCTGTGGCTTTAATACTTTTTTGTACATGCACAGGAAAGCATCAACTCCAAAATGAGGAACATTAATTTAGAACAATCTTTTGATCTAAATGAAATATGCTTTCCAGAGCACTGGGCAAACACATTTTATGCAGCTGCATGGGCTGTATAATCTTTGGGCCCAGACTTCTTAATAATTACCAACCTCTAAAGGTGGAATAGAAAATGGAATCTTATTAAAGCCACACCAAATTATTATCTTGCAGTTATTAATAACATATTTCATTAAAAATTGGGAAATCCTAGAAATTTCTTACCTGGCTGGGTACAAGGACAATGGTTTAAACCAGGTAATATGACCAACCTAGGTAAAGACTTTGTAATACTGCTCTGCCATGATAAGCATTATGTAAATGTTTGATAATTTTTTTTTTAAGTCAGATTGTATTACTGCCAGAAAATAAGTCTTACTTGCCTGGCAAATTTCACAATTAGACTAGCTTTGTCAATTAAATTACCATACTAACTCAACTGTAAGATGTCCTTTTCTTCCTTATCAGTCTCTGAAATCTATATTGTGTCTTACTAACTGCTCAGGTTAGCTGCAATAGTAGCATAATTTTTGTGCACATAGGAGGGAAACAGCTTTATGACTGGAAAGCTACATGATGGAGTCGACAATTTAATATCATTTTAGGAAGAGCTGTAAAAACTGGATTGCTATCACCCAGCCACCCCATCCCTCCCACCCCCCACCACTCCAGCAACCCTCAGATGAGAGACTATGGACTCTGAGAAACAAACTGAGGGTTCTAGAGGGGAGGGGTGTGGGGAGATGGGTTAGCCTGGTGATGGGTATTAAAGAGGGCACATTCTGCATGGAGCACTGGGTGTTATATGCAAACAATGAATCATGGAACACTACATCAAAAAATAATGATGTAATGTATGGTGATTAACATAACATAATAATAATAAAAAAATTCCAAAAAAAGAAAAAAAGAAAGAAAGAAAGAAAGAAATGACATGAAGTTTGGAAGAGAAAAAAAAAAAACAAAAAACAAAACTGGATTGCTTACATCTGTTCCAATAACATTCTCTGGGAAGTATCAAGTAAATGCAAGGATTGACTACTGGTGAGGAATCTTGGAGTTGAAAACAGGACTCGAGAACCGCTACCTCATGGCAGAATTTGAGAGATAAGCTATACCATAAAACAAAACATTAGAATAATTGGGATCCCAGAAGTAGAAGAAAGAGAGAGAGGGGCAGAAGGTATATTGGAGCAAATTATATCAGAGAACTTCCCTAATTTGGGGAAGGAAACAGGCATCAAAATCCAGGAAGCACAGAGAACACCCCTCAAAATCAATAGAAATAGGTCAACACCCCAACATCTAATAGTAAAACTTACGAGTCTCAGAGACAAAGAGAAAATCCTGAAAGCAGCTCGAGAGAAGAGATATGTAACCTACAATGGTAGAAACATTAGATTGGCAACAGACCTATCCACAGAGACCTGGCAGGCCAGAAAGGACTGGCAGGATATATTCAGAGCACTAAATGAGAAAAATATGCAGCCAAGAATATTAGATCCAGCTAGGCTGTCATTGAAAATAGAAGGAGAGAAATAAAGCTTCCAGGACAAACAAAAACTAAAGGAATTTGCAAACACGAAACCAGCCCTGCAAGAAATCTTGAAAGGGGTCCTCTAAGCAAAGAGAGAGCCTGAAAGCAACACAGACCAGAAAGGAACACAGACAATACAGTAACAGTCACCTTACAGGCAATACAATGGCACTAAATTCATATCTTTCAATAGTTACCTTGAATGTAAATGGACTAAATGACCAAATCAAAAGACACAGGCTATCAGATTGGATAAAAAAAACATGACTCATCAATATGCTATCTGCAAGAGACACATTTTAGACCCAAAGACACCCCCAGATTGAAAGTGAGGTGGTGGAAAACATTTACCATGCTAATGGACACCAAAAGAAAGCTGGGGTAGTAATCCTTATATCAGAAAAATTAGATTTTAGACCAAAGACTGTAATAAGAGATGAAGAAGGACACTATATCCTACTTAAAGGGTCTATCCAAAAAGAAGATCTAACATTGTAAATATCTATGCCCCTAACATGGGAGCAGCCACTTATATAAGCCAATCAATAACAAAAGCAAAGAAACATCGACAACAATACAATAATAGTGGGGGACTTTAACACCTCCCTCACTGAAATGGACAGATCATCTAAGCAAAAGATCAACAAGGAAATAAAGACTTTAAATGAAACACTGGACCAGATAGACTTCACATATATATTCAGCACATTCCATCCCTAAGCAATTCAATACACATTCTTCTCTAGTGCCCATGGTACATTTCCAGAATAGATCACATCCTAGGTCACAAATCAGGTCTCAACCGGTACCAAAAGATTGGGATCATTCCCTGCATATTTTCAGACCACAATGCTTTGAAACTAGAACTCAGGGCGCCTGGGTGGCTCAGTTGGTTAAGCGACTGCCTTCAGCTCAGGTCATGATCCTGGAGTCCTGGGATCGAGTCCCACATCGGGCTCCCTGCTCAGCAGGAAGTCTGCTTCTCCCTCTGACGCTCCCCCCACCATGCTCTCTCTGTCTCTATCTCATTCTCTCTCTCAAATAAATAAATAAAAAATCTTTTAAAAAAAAATTTAAGAAACTAGAACTCAATCACAAGATTAAAGGCAGAAAGAACTCAAATACATGGAGGATAAAGAGCATCCTACTAAAGAATGAATGGGTCAACCAGGAAATTAAAGAAGAACTTAAAAAATTCATGGAAACCAATGAAAATGAAAACACAACTGTTCAAAATCTTTGGGATGCAGCAAAGGCAGTCCTGAGAGGAAAGTATAGAGCAATACAAGCCTTTCTCAAGAAACAAGAAAGTTCTCAAATACACAACCTAACCCTACACCTAAAGGAGCTGGAGAAAGAACAGCAAATAAAGCCTAAACCCAGCAGGAGAAGAGAAATAATAAAGATCAGAGCAGAAATCAATGAAATAGAAACCAAAAGAACAGTAGAACAGATCAAAGAAACTAGGAGCTGGTTCTTTGAAATAATTAACAAGATTGATAAGCCCCTGGCCAGACTTATCAAAAAGAAAAGAGAAATGACTGAAATCAACAAAATCATGAATGAAAGAAGAGAGATCACAACCAACACCAAAGAAATACAAACAATTATAAGAACATATTATGAGCAACTCTATGCCAGCAAATTAGATAATCTGGAAGTAATGGATGCATTCCTAGAGATGTATCAACTACCAAAACTGAACCAGGAAGAAATAGAAAACCTGAACAGACTTATCACCACTAAGGAAATTGAAGCAGTCATCAAAAATCTCCCAGCACACAAAAGCCCAGGGCCAGATGGCTTCCCAGGGGAATTCTACCAAACATTTCAAGAAGAATTAACACCTATTCTTCTGAAACTGTTCCAAAAAATAGAAATGGAAGGAAAACTTCCAAACTCATTTTATGAGGCCACCATTACCTTGATCCCCGAACCAGACAAAGACCCCATCAAAAAGGAGAATTACAGACCAATATCCTTGATGAACACGGATGCAAAAATTCTTACCAAAATACTAGCCAATAGGATCCAACAGTACACTAAAAGGATTATTCACCACGACCAAGTGGGATTTATCCCTGGGCTGCAAGGTTGGTTCAACATTCTCAAATCAATCAACGTGATACAATACGTTAACAAAAGAAAGAACAAGAACCATATAATCCTCTCAATAGGTGCAGAAAAAGCATTTGACAAAGTACAGCATCCTTTCTTGATCAAAACTCTTCAGAGTATAGGGATAGAGGGTACATACCTCAATATCATAAAAGCCATCTATGAAAAACCCACAGCGAATATCATTCTCAATGGGGAAAAACTGAGAGCTTTCCCCCTAAGGTCAGGAACACAGCAGGGATGTCCCCTATCACCACTGCTATTCAACATAGTATTAGAAGTCCTAGCCACAGGGGCACCTGGGTAGCTCAGTCAGTTAAGTGGCTGCCTTCAGCTCAGGTCATGATTCCAGGGTTCTGGGATCGAGTCCCATATCAGGCTCCCTGCTCAGTGGGGAGTCTGCTTCTCCCTCTCCCTCTGCCTCTCCCCCACTGCTCATTCTCTCTCTCTCTCAAATAAATAAAATCTTTAAAAAAAAAAAAAAAAAAGTCCTAGCCACAGCAATGAGACAACAAAAAGAAATAAAGGCATCCAAATCGGCAAAGAAGAAGTCAAACTCTCACTCTTTGCAGATGATATGATACTTTATGTCGAAAACCCAAAACACTCCACCCCAAAACTGCTAGAACTCATACAGGAATTCAGTAAAGTGGCAGTATATAAAAACAATGCACAGAAATCAGTGGCATTCCTACACAACAACAACAAGACAGAAGAAAGAGAAATTAAGGAGTCGATCCCATTTACAAGTGCTCCAAAAACCGTAAGATACCTAGGAATAACTGAAGACGCAAAGAATCTGTACTCAGAAAACTATAAAATACTCTTGAAAGAAATTTGGGAAGACACAAAGAAATGGAAAAACTTTCCACGCTCATAGATTGGAAGAACAAATAGTGTGAAGATGTCAATGCTACCTAGAACAATCTACACATTCAATGCAATCCCCATCAAAATACCATCCACTTTTTTCAAAGAAATGGAACAAATAATCCTAAAATTTGTATGGAATCAGAAAAGACCTCAAATAGCCAAAGGAATGTTGAAAAAGAAAAGCAAAGCTGGCGGCATCACAATTCCGGACTTCAAGCTGTATTACAAAGCTGTCATCATCAAGACAGTATGGTATTGGCACAAAAACAGACACATAGATCAATGGAACAGAATCGAGAGCCCAGAAATGGACCCTCAACTCTATGGTCAACTAATCTTTGACAAAGCAGTAAAAAATATGCAATGGAAAAAAGACAGTCTCTTCAACAAATGGTGTTGGGAAACTTGGACAGCCACATACAGAAGAATGAAACTGGACCATTTCCTTACACCACACAAAAATAGACTCCAAATGGTTGAAAGACCTCAATGTGAGACAGGAGTCCATCAACATCCTAAAGGAGAACACAGGCAGCAACCTCTTCGACCGCAGCCACAGCAACTTCTTCCTAGAAACATCACCAAAGGCAAGGGAAGTAAGGGCAAAAATGAACTATTGGGACCTCATCAAGATAAAAAGCTTTTGCACAGCAAAAGAAACAGTCAACAAAACTAAAAGACAACCGACAGAATGGGAGAAGATATTTGCAAATGACATATCAGATAAAAGGCTAGTATCCAAAGTCTGTAAATAACTTCTTAAACTCAACACCCAAAGAACAAATGATCCAATCAAGAAATGGGCAGAAGACATGAACAGACATTTTTTCAAAGAAGACATCCAAATGGCCAACAGACACATGAAAAAGTGCTCAGCATCGCTCGACATCAGTGAAATCCAAATCAAAAATTCAATGAGATATCACCTCACACCAGTCAGAATGGCTAAAATTAACAAGTCAGGAAATGACAGGTGTTGGCGGGGATGCGGAGAAAGGGGAACCCTCCTACACTGTTGGTGGGAATGCAAGCTGGTGCAGCCACTCTGGAAAACAGTATGGAGGTTCTTCAAAAAGTTGAAAATAGAGCTACCATACAATCCAGCAATTGCAGTACTGGGTATTTACCCTAAAGATACAAATGTAGGGATCTGAAGGGGTGCGTGCACCCCGAAGTTTATAGCAGCAATGTCCACAATAGCCAAACTGTGAAAAGAGCCAAGATGTCCATCGACAGATGAATGGATAAAGAAGAGGTGGTATATATATACAATGGAATATTATGCAGCCATCAAAAGGAATGAAATCTTGTCATTTGCAATGACGTGGATGGAACTGGAGGGTATTATGCTGAGCAAAATAAGTCAAACAGAGAAAGGCATGTATCATATGACCTCACTGATATGAGGAATTCTTAATCTTAGGAAACAAACTGAGGGTTGCTGGAGTGGTGGGGGTGGGAGGGATGGGATGGCTGGGTCATAGACATTGGGGAGAGTATGTGCTATGGTGAGCGCTGTGAAGTGTGCAAGACTGTTGAATCACAGATATGTACCTCTGAAACAAATAATGCATTATATGTTTAAAAAAAAAAAAAGAAGATCGCAGGAGGGGAAGAATGAAGGGGGGACATCGGAGGGGGAGACAAACCATGAGAGACTATGGACTCTGAAAAACAAACTGAGGATTCTAAAGGGGAGGTCGGTGGGAGGATGGGTTAGCCTGGTGATGGGTATTAAAGAGGACACGTTCTGCATGGAGCACTGGGTGTTATATGCAAACAATGAATCATGGAACACTACATCAAAAACTAATGTATGGTGATTAACATAATTAAAAAAAAGAAGAAATGCTACCTCATTATGAATGCTTTCAACATAGCAAAGGATGCCTCAATATAGCAAAGGTTGGTATACTATGAAAAAGAAGTTGATGACTCTCAGTTAAAGGATAATTGGATTTGTGTTGAGAGAGTTGCATAATGAATGGAAAAACACATAAGAAGTAAGTGCTTATATCACTCGTGTGTTCTTTTTGATGAAGCACATGAGAGACAGATAATAACATATATAAGTAATTTTAAGAGATCTCTCTCAAAAGGCAGAACACAAAAACTGAGATGAAAATAAATCATTACATCATCATTTTCCTTTCTTATTGATATATGCTTCTAAATATTTCTCCTCTTTTCCATATGGTAAAATGTAAAATTTATTTTAAATCCCTGATAATAAAGTTGGAATCTTAACGTAGTGTCTCTAATGATGGGAACTTACAGACTTAGACTCGCAGTGCCTCGTACTACCCCAGAAACAGAGTTGTCACTTCTTAATATTTCTTAAACTGAAAAGAAGAAGAAATTAAGATTAAGCAAGAGATGTGAACTAGAGTTTGTATGAATACACATTTCTGCTTATAATTCTTATCTTTTTTATGTATTTGTATTTTTCTTCTACATTTTTCCCTCCCATCTTTCATTTCTTCCCTTCCTTCATCCCTAGCTTTCTATAAATGTGTAATCTCTCCTATCAGGCAATCTACAGGAAGTGGGCAATTTAAATTTCTGGAGAGTCTACTGAAGTGATAATAGGATAGGGTCTCCTACAGGGCACCAGGTGCTCAGGACCTCTACTTCCTGGGCTTTCCCTGAAGGGATAAACTGTCTGGCCATCCACATCAGCCAATGAGGTGGTAAAGGCAACTCACACCGCATATCCACTCTTTCACACTGGAACAGGTCTCAGAATTAACTCTTGAATGTAAAACATCTTTAAAATCATACCATTTTTACATGTGTAAGCAAAAACTGTTATACTCATTCACATAAGAATCTGGCATAACAGCTTAATACATTTTCAGTGCTACTAAATTTTATTTTCAAAAATCTACTAATTGGGATATGTTTGAATTTTAAAAGGGAAGAAAACAATTTCCCCATCTCCTGCTCCTAATTGAATATGAACCAAAGGCGGCCATTTTAAATGGAGGTGTAGACTGTAAACTTGGAAATGTGTATCCTCCATGTTATCCATCCAACTTCATGTAGACTTGTCGGTGTATATGAGGATGAAGTTGAATACGTTCAAGACTTCTATAAGATGGTTCAGCTGTTCGGAGTAAAACCATCCTGAGCTGCTGCTATGTAGAAATATAATATCAACCCTGATTCTGATGATCTGTATGGACAAGTATGACAAAATCTATGAGGTATAATTCTAGGAGGAGCAGATTTGTTCAGAGAAAACAGTTTGACAGGAAAATTACCACATGAGAAATAAGAGTTCTTAAAGTGTGAGAACCCTTACTGGAAATGGCCAAGGGAAAGTGGAGGCTAAATGGCTGTAATTAGCTCTTCAGTTAACACCCTCCATGTTCATCTTCTTACTCCTTGACCTCCTCCTGCCCCCATGTTCTTGTCTTTTCTTCTCGTTCTTTATTCACTGGGTTCGCCTTCTTAATATTCAAATGATCACCCAGGCTTTCTTTCTCCTTCCTTTGCAGAGTATAATTACTTTGGGACATTTATTGCATTTTGAATATATACAATGGATATTTATGAGCATGCCAGATTTCTCCCATTTGCCCTTCACATTGTCCTATCCCCCACCTAATCTATGCCCCAGGTCCTTTATGGAATTCATAGACAGGCCCCCTGCCCCTTGGCTTCTAGTTGTATTCCACTAACTGGGAGCCTCATGAAGAGATTGGAGAGAGGGAGGAGGACATTTAAGACAGGTTGCTTATTCTGCAAGCTTCTTCTGCATGATGTTGCTTGTGTCCTTTGACTTGAACTTCTCATGGCAGCTCTTTTATTTGTCCCTGCTTCCAGATTCCAGCTACTGATCTTTCCCCGCTGTCCTTTAGGGATGGCAACAGCTGAGCTAGCACTGGGCTATCTGCACTGTGTCTCATGGTTTCTCCATGCTCATGCCATTCTAAATACTTCACTCACAAACAAACTTTCTAAATTCTCCCAGTGGGAAAGAGACCTGTCTCACATCAAGAAATCATCGATACAATGGACCCCCCTCTGCTAAAGGTATATAATTTACCTTTAAAACACACTGCCCCAGCCCCATCCTCCTCCCTCACTTACCAGAGGAAATCACGATCCTCAATTTATTGTCTGTTCACTCCTTACATTTCAGTATGATATTAATATTGTGATATTGCTATGGAATCTTTTTTCATGTTTTTAACTTTTCATAAGTAGATTCATACTATATGTATTCTTCTGAAACTTGACTTTTTCCACTGGAGTTTATATTCCAGAGTTTCCTGCCTATCGGACATTTTCACTACTGCATTTCTTCAGTTTTTTCCTATATACCATATATCATGTGTCCTTTATACTGTGGATGAACATCTGTATTGCTTCCATCATTTTGCTGTTACCCATTTTTCAGCTATGGTGATGCTTACACAGGTCCTCTGGCTCTCGTGTCTCTCTAAGCTGTGAGGTATAGCATGGGAAAACCTTCAATTTTACCAGACAATGACAGTTGTTTTTTTTTTTTTTTTCTTGGTGATGAAACCATTTTTTTAAACCACCAGAAGTATATAACTATCCAAGAATCCTAAATCCTTGCCAATACCTGACACTGTCCAGCTTTTAAATCTTTACAAATTTGGTCCATGTTTTTAGTGCAGATTTAATTTACAGCTCCCTAGATAACTAATTAAGTTGCAAATCTTTTCATGTGATTTTTCTTCAGGCCTTCTGCCCATTTTTTTCTAGTGGATTGTTGACATTCTCACTGATTTGTAAGACTTTTCTTTTTAATATCTTATATATAAATCCATTTTTAAATCATGTTTGATGGGAAAGTCTCCCTGTATGTGACTTTACTTTTTACTCTATGGAAGTTTTTGATGAAAAGAAGTTCTTAATTTTAATGTGGTTGAATTTACAACTGTTGTCCATTCATGGTTTTGAATTTTTATGTCTGACTTAAAAATATATTTTCCAATCATGATATCATAAACATATTCTATTTTGTATTCTAAAATTTTATAATTTTGCTTTTCTTTAACCTTGAAAATTTTAATTGAGCCCACAGTAACTGCTTTATATGTTGTGTAGGAAGAATCCAATTCCTGTTATTTTCTTTCCAAATGGATCACTCTTTGTGATGAGATAATATATTAAATACCGCCTTCTCTTTTCACTGCTAGGCAAAATATACCCTTGTCCATCCAGGTTACCTATATTCATTGTCTATTTGAGGGTTATCTATTGCTTTCACTGGTCTATTTTTCTATTTCTATAATATAGACATGCAGTTTTAAGAAGACATTTTTATTACAAGTCTTGATATGTGGCAAGGCAAGTGCCCTCAACATGATCCTAGTGTCTTGTCTATTATTGGAACTTTGAGCAACCATGTAAATTTTAGAGTCAGTGTGGGTAGTTAAACACACACACACACACACACACACACACACACACACTATTGGCATTTTAATTGGAAATTTACTAAATCTAAAAATCAATATGGGAAGAATTATAATCTATATTAGTTTCCTAGGGCTGCCATAACAAAGTACCACAAACTGGGTGGCTTAAGACAATGGAAATGTATTCCTCTCACATTTCTGGAGGCCAGAAGTCTGAAATTAAGGTGTCAGTAGGGTGATGCTCCCTTTAATGGTTCTAGAGGAGGATCCTTTCTTCCCTCATTCTAGGCTCGGTTATTTGCCACCAATCTTTGGTGATCCTTGGCTTATAGATGCCAACTTTTTTTTCTATATGCTTATTTGCCTTCTGCATATCTTCATTGGTGAGGTATCTGTTAAGGCCTTTGGTCCATTTTTCAATTTTTTTTTATTGTAGAGTTTTAAGAATTCTTTGTATATTTTGAATAACAGTCCTTTATCAGATGTGTCTTTTGCAAATATTTTCTCCCATTCTGTGGTTTACCTTCTTATTCTCTTGACACTGTCTTTCGTGTAGCAGAAATCTTTAATTTTAGTGAAGTCCAGCTTATCTGCTATTTCTTTCAAGGATTATGTCTTTGGTGTTGTATCTAAAAGTCATCACCATATTCAAGGTCATCTAGATTTTCTCCTATGTCCTTTCCTAGGTGTTTCATAGTTTTGTGTTTTACTTTTAGGTCTGTGATCCATTTGGAGTTAATTTTTGTAGTCTTCAAGGTCTACATCTTCATTCTTTTCTTTTCTCTTTTCTTTTCTTTTCTCTTTTCTTTTCTTTTCTTTCTTTCTTTCTTTCTTTCTTTCTTTCTTTCTTTCTTTCTTTCTTTCTTTTCTTTCTTTCTTTTCTTCCTTTCTTCCTTTCTTTCTTTCTTTTTCTTTCTTTCTTTTCTTTCTTTCTTTCTTTCTTTCTTTCTTTCTTTCTTTCTTTCTTTTTCTTTCTTTCTTTCTTTCTTTCTTCCTTTCTTTGCATGTGGATGCCCAGTTGTTTTAACACCACTGGTTGAAGAAAATCTGTGCTTCATTGTGCTACTTGGCCAATGATCAGTGGACTATATTTATGGAGGTCTATTCTTGGGCTCAGTATTCTGTTTCACTGATCTATTTGCCTGTTCTTTTACCAATGACTCATGGTTTTGATTACTGTAGCCTTACAATAAGTCTTGAAGTCAAGTAGTGTCCATCCTCTAACTTCATTCTCCTTCAATATTGTGTTGTTTATTCTGGGTCTTTTTTATTAAGATTTTATTTATTTATTTGAGAGGGAGAGAGAGAGAAAGGGACCAGCTCTGAGGGGCAGAGGGAGGAGCAGACTCCCTGCTGAGCAGGGAGCTCAATGCAGGGCTCAATCCCAGGACCCCGGGATCATGACTTGAGCCGAAGGCAGACACTTAACCAACTGAGCCATCCAGGCTACCCTGGGCCTTTACTTATTAGTTTTTGTTGTTGCTTTGTTGTTATTGTTTCTGTCAGCACAGTGAAGGCATCATTTTCAACACAATTATAATATAATTGGACTGTTAAAATATAATTTTCATGTAAATATAATTACATTGGAAAAGCCAGGTATCAGTTTAATTACTTTTTCTTTATAGAAATTGTTCATTCTATATGTTTTCAGCCTTCCCCGCATTCTTGAGTTTTACTACTATGTGTCTACATGTGGAACTTCTTTGCCTTCCTCTGTGTTGATATTCACTGGGCTTGTCAGATCATTTAATTGGTATTTTCAATCAGTTTCAAAATTCTTAGCCAAAATGCCTTTTGATATTGCTTATCTCCATTCTCTCTCCTTTTGGAAATTCAGATAGTTATCTATGACAATATTTCACATTATCTATCAGAACTCTACTTCTCTTTCATATGTTTCCACTCTTTGGCTTTCAATGCTTATGCACTGAGATGCTTTCTCCGGATATCTCCCCAGTCCACACATTCTCTCTCATTGTGTCTAATCATCTCTTTAACCCAGCCCCATATTTTAATTTAGGGTATTCTACTGTTTAATCCTAGAAGTTTTATTTCCTCATTTAAAATACCATTGTTAATTTTTATAACCTTATCTTTATCTTTTCAAAGTACTTATTTCAGATGTATGACTAAAGTTTAAGCATTTAACACCACTGTAAATTTAATCTGCTATCTCTACTTTGGGTGATTCTTGGCATGCGCTGTGTTTTATTTTTTTTGTTGTTGTTTGTTTTGTAGTTATTACTGTGAACTAGTCTTTTTTGAAACTTTATCTCTAGGCATTATTTGAGGAAAGAGTTGAAAGAAACTTAGTTTAAACATCCACATCATAACCAACAAAGGTTACCTGAACATAGATCTGGGCTTTAGCCTCTAAGGTAACACAGGTTATACAAATGAGGAATGAAAATCCATGTGAAGGTTGGCTGTGGTGACAAATTTCTAGGGGGGATAGTTTCCCCCTTCACTCAATGGATGAGACAGACAGACATCCTCGTCGACACATTATGGTGAATGGGCTATATGGCAACTTAGTAAACCTTTGATTTGTTTTTTAATCCAGTTTTTGAATGAATATCACATTTAGATGGTTCAGAATTCATCAAGGTGCAGAACTACATGCTCTGGAAAGCTATTTCCCACTCCTGTCCTTCAGCCTCCCAACAACACCTCCTTGCAGGCAAACCCTAGATTCAGTTTGTGTGTGTCCTTTTGTACACATTTTCTGCACATGTAAGCAAATACTTTAAAAGATTATCCACCTAATGCCTTTTACACAAATTCCACCATACATGATCCATCTTTTTCACTCACCATAACTTGGAGATCTTCTATTGTAAAAAAAGAGTTTCCTTGTTCATTTCATACAGCTGCATAGTATTCTACTGTATGGATACACAACATTCATTGATCTAGTCCCTACCGATGGGTATCTAGGGTGTTCTCAGTGTTTTGCCATTACACAAATGCTTCATTGAATAACCTAATACATCTTTCTGCATATTTGTGTCTGTGTTCATTTGTTTGATTAGTTAATCCTATGCATAAGGGTGCAGCTCCTTGGGGTCTTTATTGTGGGGATCTCATGTGAGGCTCCTACCATAGGGAGGCACTTGTCTGAGTAAAAAAAAATACAAGCCTTAATTCCCTTAGCTTTAGCAGATATGGATGTTTCAATGTGAAAGTAGCTCCAGGCTCTCCTGAACACTCTGGATTTCCACTTTAGCTTCTACTTCTTCCCCCCCCCCCCCCGCCAAAGACTTTCCATTTTCTTTCCAGTTAAATGGAGCCCTTAAAAGATTTTTAAGACTTTTATCATATTGTTTTAAAGTGGGGAATTTGTTTAGCTATTGAATTAATCATAATGCTGGAAACAGATGTCTAAACCTTTATTTCAAACTACAAACCAAACCATGTTATCTAACAGTCAGATTCAAAGAATGTATATGAAATTAATATTTAAAGAAAATAAATGACAGATATCTAACATTCTAAACACACTTGCAGTATTAATTAGAAACTGATTCTTTCATAAATCTATGTAACAAATATGTTTCTATCAATTTCTTTATTTTCATAAGCTCAGGACAGGGTTTTTGTTGGTGGGTTAAGTGATTTGCTTAATCATGGGTTTTAACAGTCAACTTGGAATATGAGAACTGTGAAATAAGTTTTATTATTTAGAGAACTACTATTATACAGGATTTTGCCAAGAATTTATCATAATGCACACTCGGTTGTTGGGATATTGGTATTTTAGAAAGCTTAAATATTTCATTGGACTGATATAAAAGGAAAATTGATAACTATTATTATTAAACAGAAAAGAAACAGAATGATCAAGACTCTCTGAAATTAAAAAAAAACACTAAAACATTTATTTTTCAAAATGCACAAGTCTGTCTTATATCTCTGCATATAATAAACATGTAACTCCTAGAAATGAAAGGAACTTGGAAATTGAATAATCTAGCTCTCTCTTAATTAGTGAGTACTGTTTTTAGAGTGGTAGTTGATCATGAGGCCATATTAACCCTCCTGTGTTCTATGTGACAATATCTGTGACAGGATCAGAGATAAATAAGCTTGGGTAGGATGTACAGGTAGATTGAAAAAAAAAAAATGCATCCTTTACTACAGTCAACAACCAGCTTCTTAAGTATTTATTGAGAATCTAGTGTGTGCATGTCACTTTACCAGATAGGGCTATCATGGTGATAACGCCCAAGAGTTAACAATGAGGTTGGAATACAGTTTTATTTTCAACCTAGTCGTGTCCTGAGGCACACACATGTCAAAATAGGCACTGAAAAGAAGGAGGTTTGCAGCGAGGAACATTCAGGAAAGCTTCAAGACAGGCGGGGTTAGAGCATGCAGATGCTGGACAGATGGGAAGAACGGGCATGAAAAGTAGTAGAAATAGCAGACACAAGGCTTCAGAGCTGGAACAGTACTGGGGAAATCTACCCCATTTCTGCTGGATTCCCCCTCCCCAGAGTAACTGGTCACATTTCATGGAGATATTTTATTCCTTGCCTCCACCTACCTTTCCATGCACCCCATCCTTCAGCCATGAATTACCCTCATCTCCCCTCATTCTTATTTTCTGTATTTTAGCAAACATAATTAGTTTGTCTGTCATAGATAAAACCCCTCCTGTTTTTCAACAACTTACTCCATGCCCTGACCAAATACCAGCTCATTTATGAAGTTATCCCTGATCCCTCACTGTGATATTTTCCCTCCAAAAAATCTGCATGTCATATTTCTAACATTTTTCATGTAGCTTAGAGCAATTCCCATTTATGGAAATAGATGTGGCAGAAACAGCTCTCCATTTTGTTTTATTCCCTCCAGTAACTTGCAGAGTATCTCAAATATAATTAAAAAATTCTAAGGGACAAAGATGATAGGTGCTAAAATGTGTTTTTCCCCCTTTTTCCTGTATGCCTCATGATTTGACACTTCATGTATATTACCTTACTTACATATGGTTTTATTGCATTTATGCTCTAACTAGGTGGTATTATTATTATTATTTTCTTCCACATGAGGGTCAGACACATGTCACTTACCTGAGGTCAAAACATAATAAGGCAGCAGAGCTGGGATTAAGGTTCAGATTCAGACCAGCCAAGTCCACTCACTCCCTGCACTAGCATAAACCACAAATAGCTGACAGAGCTTGGCCCTTGCATGAGGTCCCTTGCCTTGACCAACAAGGGAGAAAATCTAGAACAGTGTATTCTTAGGGAAGGCATCTCAGATAAGGAGGACACAAGAAACAGAAATAGGCTTTTCTTGCATGCACACAATGTCTTTCTGTTGTGTCAGCTTCTTGATTCCCAAGCAGATTTGAGGGCTAATGAGTAGATTTGGCTACAACCATCAAGGGAAAAGTTGAATCACTAATGATGAATCATAGAACATTAGGCATTGTATGTGTAGCCAATATTTGCTCGAGCAAAGAAACAACTTAACAATAAAATTCTGTTTGAAATTGAAGGCCAGACTAACTGGATGACAAATAATCAGAAAATTAATGTTTCTTTTTTTGGAAATTAGTATATATTGTAATGTCCATATTAGGAAATGAATAGGTTAATTTAACAAAGTACAGCAAAAACTTACAGATATCCGATTTAGAAGTCATTTAGTAAATGGGAAAAAAGTTAAAAACTATATAGAAATCCTCATGTCACTCAATTTTTCTGCCACCTCAGCCTTCCTCACCTGTTGATTAATTCCACACTTTAGCTGTCATGCCACCCCAAGAGTTGGTTCCCGTTTGCACAAAGTGTGACAGTTGCCAGCAGACTAAATAAAACATCTTTTAAGCAACCTTAGTAATATTCAAGCCTTCTCATGTAAATGAAAGAGGCACACAGCCTTCATAGGATGCCACTGTTCTTTGATGCTGACATCTAAGTGCAGTCTACAAAAATTCCAAGTAATTCTTAATTCTCTAATGAAGCAGAGGACCTCAGTCTTCATTTACTTAAAAGTTATACCACAATTTTCAAGTATGATTAAAATTTTCTGGAGATTTATAATCTTTTATCAATCAGTAAATAGCACTTTGAACATGAAGTCCCATTTTAATGGGTGAAACTGACCATTTTAGTTCTCAATCAAAAGTTAACCAAAGCAACACCATAAAAAAAAATGGGACTGACACAGGAAAGGAGAAAATGTTATGAAATTATATACAGTGGCCACCAAATACTACACTTTGAGACTTTTTTCCCCATTACTTATACCATTTGTCCTTCACATTAACCTTGGCAACACCACTGTGCTATTTTGGTTTTGTTCTCATATTGCAGAAGAGAAGAATAGATGCAAAAGACATAATAAAATGCAATGTCTCCTCAATAATGAGAGTTAGTAGAAGGGAGTTCTGGGATCTGTTTTGAATCTATCACTCCTGATCTTGCCAGTATTTGCTTGTTATACATATGACACAATAAAATGCAAACACAATATTATGAATGTATTTTTAAGAAGTGGGAAAAATTAATCAGGCTAAATTTCCTAATGATTCACACTTTAGAAAACTGTAAGTGTTCATAGCTACTTATTCAGCTTTGTGATCCTGCAGTTGCCTGGAACCAACTCCCAGGATTCAAATCCATTTTACCCTGTGCCATGCTAAATGCTACATGCATAGACTACTTGTACTTAAACAAACAAACAAACAAACAAAATTACTCCTCTATTTAAAAGGAAAAGGCTACTGGAGTAGTAACCAAGGTATGCAAAAACCCCAGGGCTAAATTTGGGGCTTAGAGGGAGAAGCTCTTGGTATCGGTACTTCTTACAACACTGAAGAGGCTTTTGGGTAGAATGTAAATATTAGGAGAAGTGGAAATATCTGCCCCCAGAAGCACTCTCCTCCTGTCTCCTTCCACCGGTGTAGTTACTTTCAGCACCTAGGAGAGCTCATCCCCGCCACACCCTTCCCCTTCTTTCTGATGATTGTTGCAGGAACACCACATTCCCCTGCCCCACTTCCTATCACTGCCCCTATTGCTGGGCTACTCTGTCCTGTCTTCTCACACACTATGCCCTCTACCCCAACACTGTGACATGGCCCCCTAACAAATGCTCCTTGGTGGGTCAATTCACTTTTCATCCCACCTAGGGAAGGGCTGCCAAGTCCCATTTCACATGAGTTACAACTGAACTCAGCCTCTACTATGAAAATTACCATTTTCTATTTTATTTTATGCTGTGTGTGATAGGGACTTCAGAAGGTGCTTGTATTTTCCAAACTAAAATTCGGATTCAATGTCCAAGCAAAAAAAAAAAAAAAAAAAAAAAAAAAAAATTCCCAAGCTGTGGGTTCAATTGTATGAGTTTATAAAGTTATTAAATGCAAACCACATTTTCCTATATGCATAATATATTCTCTATTTTTAAGCTTACGGAATAGAATAGAATTAGGTACCACTAAACAAATGTTGGGTATTCTGATTCTGGGATGATTCTTTACACTTATTTTTATCTATTTAATAACTTTCAAGATTTGCAAAGGTGTACTCTACCTAAGTTCCAGTATTCTTGGTGGAAAATGAGTATAATAATAGAGATCTACATTATATAGTTATTTCAATGATTAAATTGAGATTATGTATACAAAACCATGAGTATATTTACGAACTCAAGGAATGCGAGCTCTTATCAATATTAGCAGGTGTTGCAATAATGAATATAGATATACTACAAACTACATGTAAGACTTTATTTCTTTTTAAGATTTTATTTATTTTTTAAATAAACTGTACACCCAATGTGGAGCTCGAACTTATGGCCCTGAGATCGAGTCCCATGCTCTACTGACTGAGCCAGCCAGGTGCCACCACAGGTAGAACTTTAAATGTGTACCTCAATAAAACAGTAAGTTTGGCTGATTACATGTTTCAAATATATGTCATTCAAACCCATTCAAGCACTCTGACTATGAAATGTATGTTAATCTAGGTTAAAAAAAAAAAACACAATTTGTTTTGTCTGTGTATCAATGAGCTACAAGAAGAGGATGGGTATAGAAACAAAACAGTGAGATTTTATGTAAATAGTCCCCTCTCTCATTTTAAAGATTTGTTTTAATTAAAAAAAAATGAAATAAGGATCTGTTAATTTAGTTTCTATAGAGGTGAAATGCCATGTTTAAGGTCACTCAGCTAGTTCACAACAGAATTTTAATTGTAACCTATGTGTCATGATTCTCAAATTAGTGGTATATTTTGGTACCAACATTTATAATTATTCTAATAGATACAGGCTATATTGAAACATGTCTGAGTTTTTTTTTTAAAGATTTTATTTATTTATTTGACAGAGAGAGACACAGCAAGAGAGGGAATACAAGCAGGGGGAGTGGGAGAGGGAGAAGCAGGCTTCCCGCGGAGCAGGGAGCCCAATGCGGGGCTCGATCCCAGGACCCTGGGATCATGACCTGAGCCGAAGGCAGACACTTAACGACTAAGCCACCCAGGAGCCCCTGTCTGAGTTTTTTTTAAGGACCAAGAACTTGGGAAGTTTTGTAAAGGCCTTTTAAAAAGTCTTCTAACTAGTGTAAAACAAATAGCTCACAGCACACACTGCTTTTGTATTCATCAGGGGCTGCTTTGTAATCCATCATAATATTTAGAATGGATTTGTTTCCATAAATTATGTTTTGGTGTGATTCATTTTACCTTTGTGTATTATTTTCTGCACAGAGAAATAAAACTTTGTGTCACCCAAGATTCTCAGAATAGTACTAGATTCATGAAAATCCAAAATCCTGGAAAGGTTTTCCAAAACACTCACTCAGTTAAGATTCTCCATTATTGAAAACACTGAGCCAAACCCTCTTCTTTTGTAATTTTTAATTTAATTACTAGCATACATAATTTATACACTCAAACCATTTACAACTAGTTCTTCATATAGTTTTATAGCCTCTAACAGAACAGCTTCCTCCCAGCCTGACAGTCTCACTACCTTGTGGGAGGATTAACTGGACAACTCAATAAAATATGGCCAGGCACTACAGAATCCAGAGAATTATAGTGGTGCTAATAGCCTGCCTATTGCAAAGACTGCCGTGGTGTTTTCATGATAAACTCTGATTAGCAGAGCTGTACATTTAAACTATTCTAAATTGCACTGTCGGAACCCTGACATCATGGCAGCAAATCTTTCTGTGAGGCTCTTTGAAGGGCTGCACAGGTTGTTCTGAGGTTTAGATCTTGGAAACACAGTCACTGAGTTATTGTCTTGGTACTCCAGAAACAACTATGCACTATGTGGATTGGTGAGAGGCAGCTCTGTGGTTCTTCTCCTCAGGTAAGGCTCCCTGTTGGAGCCAGGCTATTTGGAGTAGAACCCAAAGGCTTCAGGCAAACAGACTGAGATGCCACCACTGTCCACATCCACAGAAAGTAAAGAAGAATTGAACCCTAACCCCCTAGGCTGAATAAAGACATGGATCTGCCAGTTCATGTCTCACCAGCATAGACTTTTCACTGTCAGTATCTCAAAAAGACAGAACTTTTTCAGGAATATTGTCATTTATATTTATTTTGCAACAAGATATCATTTTCCTTTTGGTAGAGCACCTGCCAATAGATTCAGTGGTCCCAATCCCCATCATTTTATGAAGAAGTATCTGGTTAAATACTGTCCCATAGGGCAACAATTACAAACATTATACTGTATTAATCTTCAATGACTGATACCTTTGTTACTCAGTAAAGACCTCCAAATTGGTTAAATTCTTTATGTTCACTAGTTAACCCCTGAAGGGACGAGAAAGGGCACAGTCTTAACTTCCCAACAAATCTCTAAATTAAATATAAGTAAATAATTGTGAAACAGTATATAAGGAGGGAAGACAAAGAAACAAGGAAAATGAGTTAGCCATAGGTTAAAAGAAAATGTGAATGATAAAAATAAAAATAAAAAGCCAGTAGCTACCAAGCATGCAAAAGTCATACACCACTTAGTTACAGACTTTATTTCGACTTACTATCTAGAGTTGATTTTGTATGTGCATGTGCATACACTGAATTCTTATATTTTAGCTTCAGGTACTCATGATGGGTGATGACAGCAATAATTTAGAGCAATACAGGCTTGCTGATGGCCCTCATATCTGAACAGGTACATATCATATATCACCATAAGTATGCCATACCCCTGGCTAATGTGTACATGTCAAAGCTGTTATAAAATAACTGTCTTGTATTTAATGAACTGAGCTGAATTACTTTGAAGTTGGAAGTCTCTCTAGTTTAAATGTGAATCCTGAAGTTAATTTTAGAAATGTAAAGGATCACAGAGATCATATAATCAAATGCTCTCATTTTATGCGAGAAGATGGAATGTCTGTGAAAGTGCCTTGCCTGAAACAACGCCAGTAAAATATTAACTATAAGTACAGATCTTCCTTGACTTCAGTGGGGTTATATCCTGATAAACCAATGCCAAAATTAAAGTCCTCATTGTACTTGATTCTTCAGCAGTATCCTAGGCTTCCTCAATATACAAATCAGTCTCGCAAACTTTTCAAGAGTCACCATCACTTGAACCCCTCTCCTTGTCCATCTGTCACCCTATTTCACTATTCCCTTTTTGAGCAAAAGCTCTTGAAATGTTATCTATGCTTACTGACCAAATGGTTCTTTACCTACTATAGCTCCATCCAGTATAATCTAAATTCTGCTTCTATCATCCTGTGCAAGCTACTCTTCCTTAGTCAATAGTGATATCCATCTTACAATCCTTAAGAAACATACAGAAGGGCACAGTACTGGAATAACTCATTCAACTTTATATTTTAAAAATTAGCTTCGGATGGGGTGTAAAATGAGATTACTTAGCATTGAAGCTTTGTATCATCTTCATCCAGATGATGAAGGTCGTTATTGTAGTTGATCAGTCAAGGAGTAATGGTGTCCTCTCAGTCTGAATGGTGGTGGTGGAATGAATGTGGTGGTGTAGGTATGAGAGGTGTATGAGAGAGAGAGAATGAGCAGAATGTGATTAGGTGTTGCCAGCCAGAGAGACAATGGAGTCAAGATCCTATACCAGATATTTAGACTGAACAACTTGGTAAATGGTAGTGGTCCTTACTAAGATACTGCACCATGGAAGAAAAGTAGGTTTTATAGGGATGAAGATTTAGACATGTAGATTTTCACCACTGGAATGGCAAATATCTAGTTGGATATACGTGATTGGAGATCAAAACAGAAAGCTGAAATGGAACTATATCTAGGTGCCCTTTGGCATCCATTCACTCATTCAAAAATTATTTGTTGAGTATCTACTACCTAATTACTGTATAGCAGGCAAATTTGTAGGCTCTAGAGGTATACATTTGTGGGGGGAAATGACAGATTTTACATTTGACTTGGTGAAATAACAATTGGACGTATTAAATAAGTAAACTATATGGTGTGCTAGAAGATGATATGCATTATGTAATAAAAGTAGGTTGGTGTAAGGGAGACAGGGAGTATCTGATCAGGGGTGATGCGTTTTATAGACACATAAACATGGAGATGAGAACTACAGCTATGAAAAGGCAAAAACTGAATTTTTTCAGCATTCTGTAGAGAAGAAGAACTAGGGGAACAGTCATGAAATTTCCCAAAGAGGAGGAAAGGATCATCAGGGTCTGGTGGCTAAGATAAAAATGTGGCTAAAAGGAAAATAGTTTTCAGCTACACCAAAGCTGGAGGCATCACAGTTAAACTGAAGACTAAAGAATAATAGGCTTCCAAAATTATCATATAATGAAGCCCAATTTTCTTAATGTGCAAGTTCTTCATTAGCAAGATTGAGCTTCTGACCCCCCTTCAGCCTTATTTCATGCTGTTCTCTTCCTCACTCCATTCACTGCAGCAATAATACACCTCACTGCATATTTTAAATACAACTGTTTACCATGTTTATAGCCTTAGAGTCTGTGCACTTGTTCTCCATATGCCTGCGACAAACATGCCCAGCCGCTGTTTGACCAGTTGATAGTCACAACTCCTCCATTAGCTTAGAATATCTTCTCCAGAGAAGCCCTGTCTGACTTTCCTAGGCTGGCTTAAGTTACTAGACATAAGCCTCTATAGTGACATGAAGATCTCCTCCCCCACATCCATTGCTTTTCTGAAATTTTTATTTTCTATATTTCCCTTAGTACTGTAGCACTTTTAGGTTGAAAGTATGCAGCCATTTCTTTTGGCTCAATCTACCTTTTTTTTTTTTTTTTCCTTCCTGAGATCACAGGCTCTGTTCCATCAACCCCTAATATTTTTGTGTGTCTTTCCTATGAAATGAACATGTGCCTTGCTCTGTTCCATCTAATGGTTTCTGACTGAGTTGTTCAGAAGAAGACAGGAGAGAGGAAGAGAGGGAAGAGGGGAAAGAGGAGATGAACAGGAGGGGGAAGGGAAGGAGCAGAGAGAGAAAGACAAAGACTAAGAGGAAGAATAAGAGCAAGAGGTAAAGGCATTCTTTACAGTTAAATTTTTCATAGAAAATGTCTCTACTTTTAAAAAATACAGATTAAATAGGAATTTTACAAACTCTACTTTTTATTATTTTCTTTTTCTTGAAATGCAGGAATCAAGGAAAGCATGATCACAAGATCAATTAATGAAACCTGAGATTCATATTGCAATAGGAGAGATCCATGTTACAACAGGGTAAATAAGAGCTCCCGCCTGTCTGAAGTCTCTGTATTTATGCTGATGGGGACTGACATCAGAGGGGAAAAGTAAGCAACTAACTCCATCTTTAAAATAATTTGACTCAAAAGAACAACTACAAAGACTGAGAAAAAAAAGTTGAATGTTTTGCTCTTGGAAAGTTACAAAAGTAGAAAGAATCAAATATACTTCCTTTTTGTTCATGCCACCAAAGTTTTGAGCTGTTTAATAAGATGGGCCCTACCCCCAGCTGACCCATACTAAGTCCTGAGGACGTGGTCACCTTCCTGGTACCGCCATCTCTAACACCTCAAAGAAAACTTGTAAACCTACTCATCCATGGTCCCATCACATACTCCTAGGTAATTTTGGAGAACTAAGCTTGACATATAAATTTTGTTCTCCAATCAGTGCTTCTGGAGGGCAAGAAGCATACTTTTCATGTTTGCATTCTGAGAAGCCAGCTCAGGGCTTGTCCCAGAATGTCCCTCCTGCCCCCAAGCACAGAGTCACATGTATACTCATACATCTAAATACCCGCAGAGAAGATGATGGGATATCTCACGACTTTTAGAGTAGACGAGAAAATGCATGCTGAAATTCAAAGTCAGAGATCATGATGCCACATTTTACCATGGGGCAGCAGATGATAACGCTGTGTGAGCTGCACTCATGCTCTCACCTCTTGGCTCTGTGGCTTCCTGTTCATACAACTTTTGAGGGACTGACATTATCTTCTGATTTCAGAAGCAATTAGGAGACATCCTTTTTATACCTTGCTTTTCCCCTCCTCCTCCAGTGCTCACATACACTCTCAGAGAAAAGAGTCTACTCAAGTAACAGTCACCTACTTCCCACTTCTACTATTCTCTCTAATTACCTGAAGCCTTTGCCGACATCACCTGCCTGTGTTGGCTGCTCTGTTGTCCACTGGATGCCAGTGGTTGGGAAATGTGAGTCATAGGTTTTTCTCAGCCCCTGAGATCCTCAGACTGAGAATTTCCTCTCAACTATAAAAAGACTATGTGAAGGCTTAACAAAAAAAATGATATGTTATATTAAGCAATGATACCTATTTTTAATCCGTTAAAGCATTGAGTGTCAGCTCAGTCATCACCTGTAATGTAGCAAAAATAAGCACTGTCATCCCATTGCCTAAACCACTGTCTAGGCTCACAATTAATTTACATAGGAAAGGGAGGCTGTGCCTAGAAGAACACTCTTCAATCCTGCTTTAACTGATAGATACAGTATGTTTAAACAACGATGTAACTCCTGGAAAATTGCAGGGCTGTTCTTTTCTACAGTGGTTGAAATTTTTGGAGAAACAGAAGGCTTCTTCCTTAGACATGGGACGGCCCAGGAAGCAGAGCTTAGCCTCAGCATGCATGTGCACTGTGGCTCGGGGGCAGGCCTTTCTCTAGTTGTTACATAACATTTCTGAAGCTGTGGACACAATTGTGCATGTCCCTACCAACTGCACAGAGCTATGTGAATGAGCATGTCAGGAGACTATAATTTTTTCTACTGTACTGCAATTCTGGTTCAAAGGCAAACAAATATCATAATAGGGAGTCATTTTATGTCACAAAGGCATAACAACAACAAAAACGCCTGGAAAACCACTTAAATTTACCCTCTGTGTGCTCCACAGGGCACTTTATGCCTTTCATACTAAACATGAATGTCCTACAATAGTGGTGAAGGGAAGAAAAATGCACAGGCAACACACCAGCTCTCTTCGTCCGTTGGAGAACATCGAAACCAGGTATTCTCTTTAAATGAGGGTACAGTGAGATAGAAAATGCCAGGTACAAAAAGAGTCCAGATAAGATGATTTCACAACACAATAAAAGACTGAGTGCCTAGGATGAATTCTCCTTGTGTTGTTGAGCTGAGTTTTTTTGACTGTATTCACTTCTAGGTCTTACACATGAGTTCTACATAAGGCTGTTTCTTTCTCTCCAGACATGCATGATATAAAAGGTGCTAGAGAAACTTCAGCGTCCCTACCCTATGATATTTATTACCCACTCACCTCCAAGTTTAGTGCCTCATACCTTCAACCTAAACACTTGATTTCATATAAAGTGAAAATCCTTTCCATTAGAAAAAAATGTTTTGTGTTATTATCATTTGCAAATGAATGCTGATGATAACTCATATTTCTTTTTTTATTTTTTTCATTTTATTATGTTATGTTAATTACCATACATTACATCATTAGTTTTTGATGTAGTGTTCCATGATTCATTGCTTACGTATAACTCATATTTCTATAGCACTACCACAGTATTTGTTGCATTTAATCCCTACAGAAACTAAGAATGCAATAACAATATATTTATTTTATTGATAGGGTGTTCAGAGAAATTGCAATTCTCCAGAATCACTAATTGGCCACTAACTGGCAGAGGCAGGATGAGAATCGATCTGCCCAGGTAATCTAGCTCCGATCCCATGGTGCTTTCAGAATAGAATGTGCTGCCCCCATAGATCTGAAAAGGATCTCAGGAAGGTCTTGGCTAGAACAAGAAACATGCGTGGGGTGGAAGAGAAGTCAAAGGAGACGGTGGAAATCATTTAATACCATCTCTAGAGCTAGCTCTGTTGTTTTTCTTGCAGGACAAAGAGGGTGCTGATGCATCTGAGAAATGGTATTACAATAAGCATGAAGAGACTGAGTAGAATCTACCTCCAAGTATTTTAAAAATAATATTTGGTATTCAGTTCAGGGATGTGCTGCCTCTCAGATAACCTTCTATTATAAAGCTAACCCTTTCCCAGGGTCATCGCCTATCTAGCAGACAGGTGAGGGCAATATGTAGATATGCACCAGCCAACACCAAACAAGTCAGCCGCCAGTCAGATGGCACATTTCGCTGCCCATCATATGGCTTCCCCTTGGAAGTTCCGCGACTCACTGAACACAATCAGGCTGTCAGCGACAGCACGCACTGCGTTTACTGGAACATGTGAATGCTGACACATTTTTAAAAAAGCTTTGTTTCCCTGAATTCTGTTTTTGTGACAGCACCTAGGCTCTATCACCTATGGTTATGGAAATGGGGCTGTCCATTCACTTTGCACCTAAGAAAATGAAAACATTAGGGACGATTATTCTATCCACTATTGGCTGTTAATTCTCAAAGCTTGTCACATAAATTTTACTTGTCCGACATCACAAAATTCCGTTGTTCATTTCAAGTGGCTCATTTAATGGTCCTGCAAGCCAGTGTCTCAAATGGCACTAAGTTAGGCAAAGAGTAAGCACTTACTGTGTGCTCTCTATGGAGGATAATGTGATAAAATTGAAAAGTGTCTCTGCAGCAAATTAGAGAATGTCATACATGTGATTAAAATATTTAGACAAAAGCTATGTGACTGAAAACCTGGCTTTAAAAAAAAAATCATAAAGTAAACTATTTTACATGAATTTCTAAAGATTCAGTGGATTGGTTTATTTTTTTAAAGATTTTATTTGTATTTGACAGAGAGAGAGACAAAGCAAGAGAAGAAACACAAGCAAAGGGAGTGGGAGAGGGAGAAGCAGGCTTCCCGCTGAGCAAGGAGCCCGATGTGGGGCTCGATCCCAGGACCCTGGGATCATGACCTGAGCAGAAGGCAGACACTTAACGACTGAGCCCCCCAGGCATCCCCAAGTGGACTGGTTTAAACCAACTTATACAACACATATGATAATCTAGTAGGTGTTAATAATAATGATATGTAATAGTTGCATGGTATTTACTGTGTGCCAGGCACTATTCTGAGCCCTTGGCATCCATTGGCTTATGTAAATTCCATAACAAATTTTTGGGGGGTTTTCACTGGAGGAACAGAGAGTTCCTGTGTCCTGCCCAATGCTGTCCCCATAGTAAATGGCAGGCCAGGGTCTGGCCAAGGGGGCAAGGCTCCAGGCTGCACTTATGAAATTTTATCCTCACTACAACTCTGCAAAGCAGACTGGTATCGTCTTTCGTTAACATGTGAGGAACTGGGATCCTAAGATGGCCAGCAAGTAGCAGTGCAGGATTTCAGACACAGGTATTATGAGGCTGATCTCAGAGTCTTCCACCCCTAAGTGTGGCATCCCTTAAACAGACAAATTCCACAATTCCATTATGGAACACCTAAGAAAATGCAATACTAATGACCCACGACAGAGTCAAAGGGCTCCGTCTGCAATCATATCTTACAACACATAACCCTCCAAAGGTACACTGCCTCTCAGCACCGCTGATCATTCTCCTCAACAGTATTTCTCACTTTTATAGGATTCTTCCAAACATGATCTTCCTTGAAACTCCTCCCAACACAGATTCTTGAATTTTTTTATAAAATTAAAATTAAATGCATGTATTTTTTCCAGGGAATAAACGGTGAAAATGCAAAGAATTTCTTTATAGGTGAACGTTACAACTCTGGGATTTGAATTTCTCCAGCAGTGAGTTAAATAAGGATGTGAGGAGAGATACAGTTGGAAGGGAGAGGATATTTAGAAATCATGTTGCACATTTTCCCTTACTTTCACCTTCTCATTCCATGGAAATATATATAATTATAAAGTTGATTTCTAACTAGAATTAGACCTGTAGAATAAACTCTCACATTTGTGTTACATGGGACATGGTACAGACTGCTCTTTCATCCCATTCTTTCATTTGAACTTGGCAACGCTTTTACAAGGTACGCAGAATAAGGATTATCATCCTCACTCTGTAGATGATGAAGTTGAGTTGGAAGATGTCCAATAACTTATCACCAGTAAAGCAAAGTGGTCAGGTATCAGTGGTCTTTCTGCTGCCCCAATTCACCTGCCTCTTGGGTAAATAAGAAAAAGGTAAACTTTTTACAGAAAGTATTTAATTAAGAGGACATTTCTTTTCTTCCTTCTTTCTTTCTTTCCTTCCTTCCTTCCTTCCTTCCCTCCCTCCCTGCTTCCTTCCTTTTTTCCTTTCTTTTTTTGGTTATATGGGCCTATGACATAAAAATAACAATATTTACTGGGCACATGAATTGTAGGCGAAGTTGATTCATAGTTTGAAAAGCAATCATTCATTTAATGTATTCAAGCAACTCCTATCTCCCTTGGGGGTGACAATTTCATTGATACATTCTGTAACTGCACACAAGATGCACCAATGAATGAATGCTTATTTCATTGATACATTCCGTAATTGCACACGAGCTGCACCAATGAATGTAACAGACCAACAGATGCTGTTCTCATGGTGCTAATGTTCAAGTCAGTGACAGAGTATAAACAGAACCTACATAGAAAGTACTACTAAGTTCGATAGAAATAAAGCAGAGAGGATCAGAAACAAGTTACAATTTTAAACAGGATGGTCAGGGAAGGTCCCACTGAAAGTGTTAGATGTGAGTCAAGAGCGGGACTGTGGACCCAAGGGAAAGAGGCACTGGGGGATTTAAGCAGAGGACTGACATTATCTGATGTGTGTTATGAAAAGAACTCACTGACTTCTGTTTTGGGGATGGTATGATGGCACCAAGAGCAGAAGTAGAAAGTTCTACAGGGAAATGTGGGGGACAGAAGGCAAGAGTTGATAGTGGCTCGGACTAGGGTTGCAGCAGGATAGATCATGAGGAAGTTAAACAAGAAAATAGAGTCCTCAGGATTCCCCAATAGACTGGATGTGGGTATGAGAGAAACATTAAATCCAAGATGACCCCAAGGCTTTTCCCCTGTGTATCTAGTAAGACTGAGTTACTACTTCCTTTAAGAGAATAGATGAGAGAGGAGTAAACTGGGGGCAGGGGGAAGGGCACAATTTGTGTCATGCCAAGTTTGAGACTTTTATTAGACTTCCAAGTGGAGATAGGTGATAACCTATACAAATCTGGAATTTAGGGGGGAAATTTTCACTGATGCTTAAGACAAAGTGGTGGTAGGGAGTGTCCTGGTGATGTTTCAAGACCTGAGAAAGGAAAACCTAGGGAGTGAAAAGAGAGAAGAGGAGATGCCAGGGATCTTAGAGCCTCCCTGTCCAACATGCTAACCCTTAAGCTTGGGGCTCTTTAAATTTAAATTAAGTAAAATTAGATACAATTAAAAATTTAGTTCCTCCGTCACATTGGCCACTTTTCAACTGCTCACTAGTCACGCATGGCTACTGAATGGGGCCGCACAGGATATGAGCAATTCCAATATTGTAACATTTATTTTGGTTAATGTCACTTTGGAGAATAAAGAGATAAGGAGAAATAGCAAAGGAGACAAAGGAAGATAAGTCAGTCCAGAAAAGGAGAATGAAGTCCCAGATAATGTGGGCATCTTGGAAGGCAAGTGAAAAACCTGTTTAAAGAAAAAAATAAATAAACGGGTCAAACTCTGCTATTAGGTCAATGAAGATGAGAGCTAACAATTGACTACTGGATTTAGTCACATGGAAATTATTTTTGGCTCACCACACATACCAGTTTGCTGGAATAGATCTGGTCTGTGTTTGTAGAAGATCTATTAAAGCCAATTAATTACTTTAGCACCTCATATATTTTAAGTGTCAAGATTTAAATGATAAGTTTCTAGTTCTCTTAGAATGATGATCTTTACAAGATCAATTTAACTAAAGGAGGAGAAGATGTTGATTTAGATTCAAGAGGGAATAAAAGGAGAGGAATTAAAACCAGAAAGAATGCAACTTTCCAAGTAGTAGAGAAATGGCACAGTAGACAAAGAAAGATGTAGAACCTAGAGAGAGACTATTGTTTTGTTTTTGGTTTTGTTTTAAGATGGTAGAAAGAGCAATGTGTTTATATGCCGAAGTGAATCACTCCATCAGGAACTGAGTAAGATGGACTTAGCATTCCCCTCATCATGAGTTAACTTTACACAGGTTTCTTCCTGGCTCTATGACCTGATGTCCCCTTTCTTACAGCATTTACTTTAGAAAACCTATAATTATAAATTATTTACCTGCTTTCTGCTCTCTTGAGATTTATGTAAATCTTTTTAATAGACACTTGTCAGATTTACAATCCAGTAATATATCTCTCAAGTACCTAAGGGCCACTCTTTGAAATGTAATCATTAGGAACACAGCACCCCTATCTCCCAGTTTCTGTGGGGGGATAGGAGCCTAAACTCAGGGTCCACCTGCTCCAAGTTTCAAAACTATCTCCAGTCACAAAGTTTACTTTTCCTTTAAACAAGGCCAATAAGTAAATATAGCCTATGAACTCCCAACACCTGCTCTTAAAAACCCTCCTTACAAAACAATAATAACAAGAGAGCCAATGGAAACTTTTGAGATGATGGATAGGTTTATGGCATGGATAGAGGTAATAGTTTCATGGGTGTTGTCTTAGTTTGGGTGG
Source organism: Phoca vitulina (assembly GCF_004348235.1). NCBI lineage: Eukaryota > Metazoa > Chordata > Mammalia > Carnivora > Phocidae > Phoca > Phoca vitulina. The sequence goes on along the minus strand of NW_022589718.1, from coordinate 35,647,198 downwards.
CTTAAACAACATTATTTTTCACAATTCTGGAAGCTGTGAAATCCAAAATCAAGGCCTCAGCAGATCCAGTGACTGGTGAGGGCCCACTTTATGGTTCCCTGTGTCCTCATGTGACATAGCAGGGAGGGAGCTCTCTAGGGGTCTCTCTGATAAGGGCACTAATGCCACTCATGGGAGCTCTACCCTCAAGACCTCATCCCCTCCCAAATGCCCCAGTTTCAAATACCATCACACTGACAGTTAGGTTCAACATATGAATTTTGGGAGGAAACAAACATTCAGTCAACAGCAGGTATATACTTATCTCTAAACTCATGAAGTTGTATACATTAATTATACACACAGCAAATTGTATATCAATAATATAAAATGGAAAAAATAAAACCCTTCCATCCTTGTTTAGGTAGAGTTGAGTTCAGGCTGAGTTCTGGTCTCTTCCCCCTATTGCAATAGTCTGGAATAAACACTTCTTTGCCCATATAAGTTTGTCTGGAGCAACTTCTGCTTTGACAGAAGGGGAAAAAATGATAAAAAGGAGTTAGGGAAAAATTAGTATTGTTTCTTGCTGTTGGTGAGAGAGCAGAGACTCTAGGTGGGAGGTGGAGGGGATTGTGAGATAGCAGGATGGATACAAAAAGGAAAGGATACATAGAGGAAACAGTCATCTAGCACAGGAAAATGATAGTATGAGGGAAAGGGGCCACAAGTCAATCTTTAAGAGTCCACTGTGGTTAATGGTCATGATTTAGAGTCATTCTAATTAGCATGGTGGTACATTTCTCCCCAGTTATGCGCACGTATGTATGGAGAAGGCAGATATTTGGATGTAACCAAGGTTGGTACCAAGGTTGCATTTGACGCACAGGCAGGAAAAGGGATCAAAATTAAGTGTAAGAAGGTGATAATAAGGGTCAACTGTGGCATTTAGTAGAGAGGTGAGAACCACAGAAAGATAATAGTGGGGAAAAATGAGGAATTGGGAGAATCAATAGATACTGGTACAGAAGAAACTGAAAAAAATGTTGGAATCAAAGGAATGAAGCTGGAAATATGTAGTGCTGCACGGAGTCTAAAATATTTTAAATGAATATTATAGAAGAGATTAAATTTATGCTTACAAAACTTATGCTATGTTATGACCATGGGAAAGAACGGCTGAAGAAGCATAGAGAACACAATCATTGACAGAAAGATCAAGGAATTCAAAAGTTAGGTTTTGAGAAAAAAAATATTTTAATGGATATTAAATATTCAAAATAATATTGGAGGATTATTAATGGAGAAAGAAAACATAGACCAGGATTGAAAAATTTCAAGAACAAGGGGAAATGATTGTTTAAGGCTTGAATATATACAACATAATGAGGTATAAAAGTCAAAATATTAAGGAAGCTCCCTTCCCCACTATCACTTGGCTTCTTCAAAGATCCAGCAAAACCTGCCATTATTAACTCAGTGATGGTTATTTTAACTCAGTTTCCCCAGGAAGACTGAGGCAAAAAGGTAGTAATTATGGATACTGTGTTTTGGAGATAGGATTCTGGGACAGTGTTAATGAGGAAAGGGGAGATGAGGTGGGCACAGTTATGAAACAACTCAAGGCACAAACCTGCTGGCTATAGCCCCACAGCAATCTGAAAGAGACACTGTTTATCAGCCAGCAGGCGCTTTCTGCTCGGCCACCTGATGTCTCCAAATAAACTGCACACAGGAAGTTTGCCTGGGGGCAGTCCAAGGGAGGGAGGAGGAACCATGCCTTGGAGCAGTCTACAGAAGGGAGGAGGGAAAGGAAGCTTGTCTGTCAGATGTGCCCTTTTTGCATTTTTCCTGATATTCGAAGTTTTGATGCATTTCCAGGTGACATCTTCTGGCTCTTTGGCACTGCATGGGAGCCAGATTTTATATCATCTGGTACAGTGTTTCTCCCAAGTCCAGAAATGGCACAAGGAGTCAGAAAATTGGGACAAAAAACAGCAGTCAAAGAGAAGGGTCCAGGCATCCAAGCTAAATAGTTGCTCTGCCCCCAAGGGCAGAACAGTGTAAATATTCATGAGAGTGATTTATAAATAGTAACATGATACAAAAATGCTAGGTATCATTATTTTTTTATAAATTTCCCCTGATACTATTTATTGTCTTCACTTCAAGACTCTAACAGAATCTTCAGAAAGCATCTTTGAAGAAATGCATATACATACATACCCTCATATCATAATATATAATAAGGAAGTCTTTACAGAGGAAAATCCAAAAAAGAATGATGAAAAAAATATTTTAAACTATTCAGATTTCTCATTTCAGCTCTGATACGTAAAATAACTTGGAATTTGTCATTCTCATTCTTACAACAGGAAAAGTCTAAATAAACTGTTAATCAATGACCTATCCTTGGATACATCACTGAATTGAATAGCGCTCCACCCCCCAAAATCTGGAAGGGCAGTTGAATCTAGAGAGTCGCAGGAGATATATGCTCCACTGGAGCAAATGCTTGTGAAGGCATAAACTGGAAGAAAGTGTTAAATAATTTTGATCAATTTCTCCAGGTTAAGTTCATACTAGCATGAGAGAGAGAAACTTATAGGGGCTACAGACTTAAAAACAAATTTCTGTGGGTATAATCTCCAGAAAACCTAACATGTTCTTGTGGAAATCAGAGAAATATCCCCTCCTGATTCTGTCAGCATGAGGGAGGGGAAATCCTTATGAAATTCATCCAGAGTATTCTTCACAAACAGGCCTACTCAGCAGGGAAATGACTTTACAAGAGCTTTATACCAGGTGGGCAAAGGGCACTGCTCCGAAGCACCCTCTTCCTATCTCACTGAAGGGGTTAAAGATAAAAGTTATCCTATGGAAGAAACACTTGTAAAGATCACAGCCCCAAGACACCGGCCCACTAAAGGACTAAGTTATAATCATAAGATTTCAAAATGTTTCCCTCCCCCATATCTCACTGTCGCACCAACAGGGATCCAGTATAACAGTAGACTGAAGTTGGAAAGCTACAAAATACAAATGCTATCTGAGCAGGAGTTCTTAGGGAATCTCAAGTTCAACAGTGAACACAAAGACAAGGTCACTGGAAAAATAAGAATTTCTGGGAGCTATGGAAATGGCAGACATTAAATATGGACCAACTCCCAGCCAGATAAACACAGAACCTCACACTGAAGGCCTACTGGACCTCAGCCCTTACTACCCCGTACGTTATGTTCAGTCTTTGACCAAAATTACAAGATAGGCTAAGAGGCTGAAGACACAAGGAAAGCATCAAACAGACTCAGATGTGGGAGAGATTTCAGGTTTATTAGACAAAATTTAAAATAACTACGATTAATATGCTAAGGGTGCTGATGGGAAAAGTGGACAATATGCAAGAGCAACAAACAACATTACAAGAAATGTAAGAGAAATGGAGACTCTAAAAAGAATCAAAAGGATATATTAGAAATCAAAAACTCTAACAAAAATGAAGAATGTCCCATCCAGAGACTGGGCACGTCTGGAGACTGGGCATGGTCAAGACAAGAGCCCATGAACTTAAAGATAATGTCAATAGAAATCCCCACACTTGAATGCAAAGAGAAAAATAAATAAATAAAAAATAGAATGTCCAAGAAAAGTGTGACAATTTCAAAACGTGTAATGTCACATTTCATTTATTGGAATAGAAAAAAGAAGAAAAACAATAGAGTGGGAGGATATTTGACGTAATGGCCAAGAACTTTCCTAAATTAATGATACCAAACAAACACATACAAGAAACTTAGTGACTTCCAGGGCGCCTGGGTGGCTCAGTTGGTTAAGCGACTGCCTTCGGCTCAGGTCATGATCCTGGAGTCCCTGGATCGAGTCCCGCGTCGGGCTCCCTGCTCAGCGGGGAGTCTGCTTCTCCCTCTGACCCTCCCCCCTCTCATGTGCTCTCTCTCTCTCATTCTCTCTCTCAAATAAATAAATAAAATCTTTAAAAAAAAAAAAAAAAAAGAAACTTAGTGACTTCCAAACAGGATAATTACCAAAACACACACTTAAGCATATTTTATTTAAAATGCAAGAAACTGAAAACAAAGAAAAAACCTTGAAAACAGACAAAAAATAACAATCTAATCTCTAAAGGAAGGGTAAAAGTTAGAGTATTTCTCATCAAACACTGTGCAAGGAAGAGGAGAGTGGAATAAAAATACTTAAAATATTGAAAGCAAAAATTAAAAAAAAATAAATACTCCCAAACTAGAATTCTATACTCAGTGAAATTATTCTTCAGAAAACAAAATAAATAAATAAATAAATTAATTAATTAATTAAATAATGACTCTCCTTTCAACAAAAACTGAAGGAATTCATAATTGTAGATCTGCCCTATGAGAAATATTAAAAGAAATTCACAAGGAGAGGAAAAATGAGGAAAGCAAGAAACTTGAATCTACATAAGTCAAGGAAGCCCAATAGAGAATAAATCAATGAAAGTAATACACAAACTTTTATTTTTCTTATTCTTAATCGTTCTAAAAGATAACTGTTTAAGATAATAATAGTAAACACATATTGGATAATTATAGCATATGAATAAGTGAAATGAATGAAACGATGTCATTAAATACCAGAGAGAGAGATTGGCAATAATATGTTGTAAGATACCCACCTTATACGTGAAGCAGTATAGTGTTATTTGGAGGTAGACTTAAATTACTTACAAATGTATGTTGAAAACCAATAAAATTATTTTTAATGAAGTATACTTGATAAGCTAAGAGAAAAAGGTAAAATCATATAAAATGCCCAATTAAACTCAGAGAAGACAGAAAATGAAGGGGAAAAGAAACAAAGGAAAAAAAAAAAACAATGGACAGAAAACAGTTACAAACATGGTAGTTATTAATCCAAATATATGAATAATTACTTTAAATGTAAATGTTCTAAATATAGCAATGAGAGAACAGAGATTGTCAGGAGGGATTTAAAGAAGAAAACCAAAACAAAAGAAAAAATTAAAAAAACTAAGCCCAACTAAATGTTGTCTATAAGAAATTCACTTCAAATATAAATAAATACTCAATAGGTGAATAGTAAAAATAGGTAAATAGTAAAAGGATATATCATGCTAACATTAATCAAAAATGAAATGAAATAGTTACATTAATCTCACAAAAGTAGACTTGTGGAATAAAGAAAGACATTACATATTACATAGAGGATCAATTATCCAAGAATACATAACAATCCTAAACATATATACACCTGACAATACACTGTTTAGTAGGTGAAGCAAAACTTTACAGAATTAAAAGGAGAAATAGAAACTATTATAGTAGGAGACATCAACAACCTTTTTTAAGAAATGATAGATCAAGCAGCCAAAAAGATCAATAAGGAAATAGATAACCTGAAGACAGGTATCATTGAACTTCTTCTGAATGGTATTTACAGAACACTCTATTCTCCAACAAAAGAATACATGTTTCTTAAGATCATCTGGAACATTCACCAAAATAGATATAAGTAAGGGCTATAAAGTACACCTTAAATTAAAAGAATATAAATCATACAAAGTATCTTCTTATACAATAGGGGAACTAATCTAAAAAATAATAGCATAGAGAGAACTGGAAAATCCTGAAATATCTAGATATTAAGGAACACACTTCTTTTTCTTTTTCTTTTTTCTTTTTCTAACTAGGCTCTGTGCCCAGCATGGAGCCCAACACAAGGCTTGAACTCATGACCCTGAGATGAAGACCTAAGTTGAGATCAAGAGTTGGATGCTTAACCAACTGTACCACCCAAGCACCCCATTAAACAAGACTTCTAAATGACATTGGTCAAAGAAAAAGTCCCAAGGTCTATTCAAATATTTGGTACTAAATGAAAATAAAAATTATCAAAATATGTACATTGAAAACAGTGTGCACAGGGAAATTCGTAGTACTAAATGTAGATATTAAAAAACAAGGGGCGCCTGGGTGGCTCAGTCGTTAAGCAGCTGCCTTCAGCTCAGGTCATGATCCCAGGGTCCTGGGATCGAGCCCTACATTGGGCTCCTTGCTCAGCAGGGAGCCTGCTTCTCCCTCTGCCTGCCGCTCCCCTTGCTTGTGCTCTCGCTCATTCTCTCTCACCTATGCTCTCTCTCTCTAGCAAATAAATAAATAAAATCTTAAAAAAAAATATATATATATATAAAAATAAAAAACAAAAATGTCTAGAGCCACCTGGGTGGCTCAGTCAGTTAAGGGCCCAATGCTAGATTTCTGCTCAGGTCATGATCTCAGGGCTGTGAGATCAAGCCCCAATGTCATGCTCCATGCTGGGCATGGAGCTTGCTTAAAATTCTCTCTCTCCTCTGCCCCTCCCCCCCCACACTCACTTTTTCTTAAATAAATAAATATATATATCTAAAATTAACAATATGAACTTCTTTTTTGGAAACTAGAGAAAGAAGAGCAATTTATGCTTAAAAGCTAGCAGGAAAAAAATCAAAATCAAAGCAGATATAAATGAAATCGAAGGCAACAGAGAATATCAATGTGTAATAAAGTTGCACATTGGAAAGAGCAGTTAAATTGACAAACCTCTTAGCCATGCTAACCAAGAAAAAGACAAGACAAAAGTTACCAATGCCAGAAATGAAAGAGATAATTCTGCTGATCTCTACTGATCCCATGTACCTTGAAAACATCATGAAGAATATATGAAGAATTGTTTGTTCCAGCACTTTGAAAAATGTCATTGGAATTTTGATCGGGATGGCATTGAAGGTTTAGATTGCTCTGGGTAGCATAGACATTTTAACGATGTTTATTCTTCCGATCCATGAGCATGCAATATTTTTCCATCTTTTTGTGTCTTCTTCAATTTCTTTCATGAGTGTTTTGTAGTTCCTAGAGTATAAATCCTTTACCTCTTTGGTTAGGTTTAGTCTGAGGTATCTTATGGTTTTTGGTGCTATTGTAAATGGAACTGTTTCTCTAATTTCTCTTTCTACAGTTGCATTGTTACTGTATAAGAAAGTAATTATTTCTGTGCATTGATTTTGTATCCTGCCACATTACTGAATTGCTGTATGAGTTCTAGTAATTTGGGGGTGGAGTCTTTTGGGTTTTCTACATAAAGTATCATGTCGTCTGCGAAAAGAGAGAGTTTGACTTCTTTGCCAATTTGAATACCTTTTATTTCTTTTTGTTGTCTGATTGCTGTTGCTAGGACTTCTAGTACTATCTTGAACAATAGTGGTGAGAGTGGGCATCCTTGACGTGTTCCTGATCTTAAGGGAAAGGCTCTCAACTTTTCCCCATTGAGGATGATATTCACTTTGGGTTTTTCATAGATGGATTTTATGAACTTGAGGAATGTTCCCTCTATCCCTATACTCTGAAGAGCTTTAATCAGGAAAGGATGTTGTATTTTGTCAAATGCTTTTTCTGCATCAATTGAGAGGACCATATGGTTCTTCTCCCTCCTCTTATTAATGTGTTCTATCACATTGATTGATTTGCAAATGTTGAACCACCCTTGCATCCCGGGGATAAATCCCACTTGGTCGTGGTGCATGATCCTTTTAATGTATTGTTGGATCCCATTAGCTAGGATTTTGTTGAGGGTTTTAGAATCCATATTCATCAGGGATATCAGTCTGAAATTCTCCTTTTTAATGGGGTCTTTGCCTGCTTTGGGGATTAAGGTAATGCTGGCCTCATAGAATGAGTTTAGAAGTTTTCCTTCTGTTTCTATTTTTTGAAACAGCTTCAGGAGAATAGGTATTATTTCTTCTTTGAATGTTTGGTAGAATTCCCCAGGGAATCCATCAGGCCCTGGACTCTTGTTTTTTGGGAGGTTTTTGATCACTGCTTCAATCTCGTTACTGGTTATTGTTAGAATGACAAAAATGGACAGGGAAAGAAACAACAAATTTTGGAGCGGTTGTGGAGAAAGGGGAACCCTCTTACACTGTTGGTGGGAATGCAAGTTGGTACAGCCACTTTGGAAGACAGTGTGGAGGTGCCTCAAAAATTTAAAAATAGAGCTACCCTATGACCCAGCAATTGCACTACTGGGTATTTACCCCAAAGACACAGATGTAGTGAAAAGAAGGGCCATATGTGCCCCAATGTTCATAGCAGCAATGTCCGCAATAGCCAAACTGTGGAAAGAGCGGAGATGCCCTTCAATAGATGAATGGATAAAGAAGATGTGGTCCATATATACAATGGAATATTGCTCAGCTATCAGAAAGGATGAATACCCAACTTTTACATCAACATGGATGGGACTGGAGGAGATTATGCTAAGTGAAATAAGTCAAGCAGAGAAAGTCAATTATCATATGGTTTCACTTATTTGTGGAACATAAGGAATAGCATGGAGGACATTAGGAGAAGGAAGGGAAAAAATGCGGGGTGGGGGGAATTGGAGGGAAAGATGAACCATGAGAGACTATGGACTCTGAGAAACAAACAGGGTTTTAGAGGGGAGGGGGTAGGGGGTATTTGTTAGCCCAGTGATGGGTATTAAGGAGGGCACATACTGCATGGAGCACTGGGTGTTATATGAAAACAATGGATCATGGATCACCGCATCAAAAACTAATGATGTATTGTATGGTGACTAACGTAACATAATAAAATTTTAAAAAACAAAAGAATATATGAAGAAAACCATACCCACAGATTTGACAATTTAGATGAGGACTTTTTAATTTTTTTTTCATTTTTTTAAAGATTTTTTTTTAAGATTATATTTATTTATTTGACAGTAAGAGACACAGCGAGAGAGGGAACACAAGCAGGGGGAGTGGGAGAGGGAGAAGCAGGCTCCCCCGCTGAGCAGGGAGCCCGATGCCAGGCCATTCCCAGGACCCCGGGATCATGACCTGAGCCAAAGGCAGATGCCTAAGGACTGAGCCACCCAGGCGCCCTAGATGAGGACCTTTTTTTAAAAGGCACAGACTATCATAACTCACACAAAGAGAAATGAATAATCTGAATAGGTCTATATCTGTTAAAGAAATCAAATTCACTAATTAAACCTTTCAACAAAATAAAGCATTAGGGTCAGAAAACTTCATTTGTGAGTTTCACCAAATATTTAAAAAAGAAAGGAGACCAATTCTCCACCATATCTTACAGAAATTAGAAGCAGAAATAACACATTCTAATTTTGAAAGACATTTACACTGATATCAAACACAGTTTCTAAGACAGGAAAAATACAGACTAATATCTTTCATTAATACTGATGCAAAAACATATCAGGAAATAAAATCCAAAAATGTATAAAAACTAATTATACACCATGACAAGGTATCCAATACTGGTTCATTAATCAAAAATGATGTTCTACTACCTCAACAGGCTAGAGAACAAAAATTATATGATCGCATCAATTTCTTCAGAAAAAGTATTTCACAAAATTCAATAGCCATTAATAATAAATACTCTCAGCAAATTAAAAATAATGGAGAACTTCTCCAAGTTGTTAAAGAACATAATATAGCTTTAGCTAACACCACACCATAATATACTTTCAGCTAACACCAGCAAGAAACTGGACACTTTCCCATTCTGAGGAACATGGCAAGGATGTCCCCTCTCATACTTCAACATCCACTGGAAGTCCTACCTAGCACAATAAAAAATAAAAGGAAATAAAGTAAGAAAAAAAAAAAAAAGTCTTTATTTGTAGATGACATGCTTGTCTGTGTAAAAAATCCCAAACAGCTGACAAAATAACTCCTGGAATTAATAAGCAAGAAAAGCAAGGTTACAAGATAAAAAGTTAATATACAAAAATCAATCACGGGACGCCTGGGTGGCTCTGTCGGTTAAATGTCTGCCCTCAGCTCAGGTCATGATCCCAGGGTCCTGTGATAGAGTCCCACGTTGGGCTCCTTGCTCAGCGGGGAGCCTGCTTCTCTCTCTGCCTCTGCCGCTCCCCCTGTTCATGCTCTGTCTCTCTCATTCTCTCTGACAAATAAATAAATAAAATCTTAAAAAAAAACAAAACAAAAACAAAAATCAATCTCTTTCCTATTTGCCAACAATGAACTATTGGAATTTAATATTAAAAAATAAAACATTTACAATCATACCAAATAAAATGAAATACTCAGGTATAAATATAACAAAATACATATAAGATCTCTCTATAGAAAACTACAAATTTCTCATTAAAGAAATCAAAGACAATCTAAATAAATGGAGAGATATTCCAGGTTTCCATGTTCATGTACTAGAAGAGTCAGTATTTTTTAAGATTTATTTAATTATTTTAGAGAGAGAGAGAAAGTGTGGCAGGGAGGGCAGAGGAGAGGGAAAGAGAGAATCTCAAACAGCCTCCCTGCTGAGCTGAGCACGGAGCCAATCTCAGGACCCCGAAATCATGACCTGAGCCAAAATCAAGAGTCAGATGTTCACCCGAATGAGCCACCCAGGTGCCCCAGAAGAGTCAATATTTTTAAGATGTCAGTTATCCCCAATTTGATCTAGAGCTTCAATGCAATCTCACTCAAAATCCCAGCAAGCTATTCTGTAGATATTGGTAAACTTATTCTAAAGTTTATATGGAAAAGCAAAGCCTCCAGAACAGCCATTATATTATGAAAGCACAATAGTTGAAAGAAACTACTTAAATTCAAGACCTACTATAAAGCTACCTTTTTCCAGACAGCTTTATGCAAGACAGCATGGTATTGGTGAAAGAATGGAGAGAAGGAATGCAACCTCACTAGCAGCAAGAACAGCTAGTGCTCAGAAACTGGTTTATATTGCCATCATCCCATAAAAGGAACCTGGGTTCCTGGGACAAATGGGTGATTCTAGGGCTGGGGCAGGACTTGAATAAGATGAACCTGGACCATCTTATAGTACAGAAAATAAGAAAGTCTCAAAAAAAAAAAAAAAATTCTAGATTGTTGAGAGTGTGTCAAAGGGACACAGGAAACAACAGAACAAAATCCTAATGGCCAATCATGGAATAATTAGAGCAACAAGTAAGTGATTAAGTTAAAAACAAATTACATAATATAGTATTGAACTGTACCCCAAATTATAAACTACATAACCATGAGTTAACACTGATAACAAATAAATGATTTTCTAAATAAAAACAAATAAATAGCACAGAACAGACAAGGCTCCTCTGCAGAATTCCAAATGATATAAAAATATATTTTGCCATCAAGGAGGTAGAGCATATCTTACCATCCCTTACATGTGGGCAACACAGACTGGCTTCCTTCCAAAATAAACAGTATGGAAAATGGAAAAAAGAAAAGAGAATAACATTATAGTGGTCAAACAGGACAAACACTACCCGAGCCAGGTGATGAAGGTCAACATTGGTGAGAAGTCACACTGATAGCACACACTCCTGATCAGATGTGATAAACATGGCTCTTTACCTATGATGGTCTTCCTCCCCCAAGCCCACCACCCCTGTCTTAATTATGAGAAAAACATCAGACAAATCCAACCGAAGGGCAATCTGCAAAATGCTCATTGGTACACCTCAAAACTCCAAGATGTCAAAAACAAGGAAAGTCTGGGAAACTGTCATACAATAAGCTAAGGAGATGTTACAGTTAAATGTGATGTGGTTTCCTGGCTGGGATCTTAGAACAGAAATAGTTAAAACTTAAAAATATCAGAACAAAGACTGGACTTTAATTAATACCAACACATTAATACTGGATCATTAGTCATAAAAATTATGTACCATACTAATATGAGATGTTAATAATGGGAAAAAATGAGTGTGGGGTACATTGAGCCTCTCTATGTCCTAGCTTCTTGAATTTCTATAAATATAAAACTATTCTAAAATAATTTTTGAAACAAATAAATGATTCAAATATGCTTACTATATTTGTGTCTAATGTCAGATAAACTCACACTACTTTAAATATCTTAAAGTTTTAGGGAGACATAGAAAAAGTTCTATATTCAGTAGGTTTAAATTCTATCCCCACCACTCTTCACCTGTGTCATTACATGCAAATCCCTGTCTCTTCATTTTCTACCTCGTGAAGATGAAGTGATGAAGTGTTTAGATCCTATCTAGCTTTCCTTCTATCACTGGCAGCTATAACTTCTAACTTCATTCCCTAAAATTACTAGAAGAGTACTACTTTCATTTGGATAAATAGTAAATATTCATCAGCTGAATGCTATAATTGTCTTTTATTTCTCATGAAGACTGATGAATTGACATTATTGATATAATAATAAAAGGTTGTTTATACAGCTGATTCAAGATGATCAAAATGGTGGAATGTGATTAATTTTTAAATCATAGAGTCATAGACTATCAGGGTGAAAATAAGCTGTTTTATAGATAAGTTGACTGAGTCCTAAAAAGAGAGGAGACTGCCAATGTCTTTAGTTAGTAGTATAAATCTTTAGGCATCCAATGCATTGACCAAATTTTAAATCGAAAATCATCCACGCATTTTTTAAATACTTCATCATGGGCACCTGGGTGGCTCAGTTGGTTAAGCGACTGCCTTCGGCTCAGGTCATGATCCTGGAGTCCCGGGATCGAGTCCCGCATCGGGCTCCCTGCTCGGCAGGGAGTCTGCTTCTCCCTCTGACCCTCCTCCCTCTCATGCTCTCTGTCTCTCATTCTCTCTCTCTCAAATAAATAAATTAAAAAAAAATCAAAAAAAATATAAATAAATAAATAAATACTTCATCATATGCTTATTAAATCCTTCCCCCTAAAATAGCAAAGAGACTGAGACATTCTTTGACAGTTAAGTCCGTATGTGTATACATACACATATACATACATATATGTACCTATATATACTTTTTAATAGTTTTCTATGGAAACACCTGTTTAATTTCTTATCTTACTTCTGATCATGGCATTCATGTGCATGCAACAATCACCAGCTCCTTCTTGGTTGCTCAGAGATGAAGCATGAACATGACTTCAGCTTTGACCCCAGAAGTCACTTGCTTCTAAAGGGTGTGGTCCATTTAATGCCCCACTGGGGAAGCACTCTCTGGGCTTGCATACAGAGCAACTGTTGGACTGCATGAGGCAGTATTCATGAAACGTGCTTTCCAACACAAACAGGAACTAAGGTCCTTGAGGGAATAAAGGCAACGAAAGAGATTCATGTTTTCTCATTAAAGAAAACTCCCTCCCTCCAACCTAGAGAGAACACACACAATTACATGCAAATGATATGATCTTAAACTTCTGGGATAATCTATTCTTATAATTAAGCACAGTACAACAAAATTTTAAACAGCTCTCACAAATCACCATGAATTATATGGACCCTATAGTGCACTGTTATCAAAAACAGAACTCCAAGGATGCAATATTATTCTAAGCTTTAGGGGCAGAAGGGGGATATAACAGACCAAACATATATAATTTATAGAGCCATGAAAAGTAACTCAGTGCTTTTTTTTCTTTTTTCTTCCCTTTTTCCTTTTTTTTTTTTTTTTTTTTTACCATTATAGGAAACCTCAGGCTTTCATTATCAAATGTGGAATCCCCTGGAGATACAGTGTTTAATATAGTTTTCAGAATATGGCACTGGTCCAGTAGAACTCTCACTTAAAATTCCTACAATTAAATTGGCTAATGAGAATCATGTTAACACAAAATTGCTCATGCTTTCATGTTAAGAAAGGATCTTCACAATCCTAGTTAATGGAGGTTAAAAAAAAAAAAGAAGAAGAAGAAGAAGGACAAATTAATCCAATTACCTTGTTTTTTCTTTCCTTATTCCAAGGAAAAAGAGTACATTTCTTTACAATCAACATCCAGCACATTTCCCTAATTAATGCAATTTGATAAAATGAAACAAATTCATGATGTCATTAGCTGAATTCTGCCTAATGAACTTGGGTTATATGAAACATTAACTGCAGAGCAAAATCCATTTCTGTGGCCAGGGAAACACACATTTATCATTTCAGTACATTTAGTTTGGAAGTACCAATCATGAAGGCTTATCACTACAATCATCATGTCTTGATAAATCAACATAAATTTACATTTTGATCAATGCCATCATTAAGCCCAGGCTATGGAGAAAGGAACCCACTGCTTGGTAAAGTGGCATAAGTTAACTCTGCCTCTTGACAGAATGATAAGGGACTGCCTGCTGGACAACCATTATTTATTTATTTTTTTTTTCATTTGGAACAGTATTTATCTTACCAGGTATGACAATAACCATCAATATGCTTCAAATCATGGAAAAGATGTTTACTTCCATAGACACCCTATGATAGTGTTTAAGCATAAAGCAAAGAGCTAAAAGTTGCTAAAAGTTACGTGAAAACTACAGATACTACAAAAACTACAAATCCTCGTATTTTCCATGGAGCCCTTTTCACTTTCTAAGCAATTTATACATGTCACATATGAGATGATCTACTCACTGGGATGATGGAAGATAAGTTAAACATTTCTAAGTTCTCTATCTTCCAAAGGATAAACAAGTATTATTGCAACCTCACTTTATCTCTTGTCAGGTGATGATAAACCAAAACAAATGAAATATTCCTTTTCCTTCCTTGTAATTCTCTATTATTCTAGCATGCATGATGTTTCTAGTCAGCTGTTTGTCATCATTTTCATTATTATTGGCAAAAGTCAATACTTTGTTCAGATTTTCTTAGTTTTTAACTAATGTCCTTTTTCTGTTGCATAGTCTCATTCAAGAAGACATATCACAGCCTCTCTTGGCAGTTGGCAGCTTTTCAGTTTAATTGACCTTGGCAGGTTCAAAGAGAAGTGGCCAGGCAAATTGAAGAATTCTGGATTTATCTGATGTTATTCTTCCCATGATTTCATGGGAGTTAAGGGTTTTCAAGAGGAAGACCATTGAGGTAGAGTACCTTTTTCACGACATCCTACCCAGACATGATCCAGTAGAACTCTTCATTAAAATTCATACAATCGAGGAGCATCTAGGTGGCTCAATCAGTTAAGTATCTGCCTTCTGCTCAGGCATGATCCCTGGGTCCTGGGATCAAGCCCAGCATGAGGCTCCCTGCTCAGCAAGGAGTCAGCTTCTCTCTCTCCCTCTGCCCCTCCCCCTGCTCATGCATGCTCTCTCTCTCAAATAAATAAATAAATAAATAAATAATAAAAATTCATATAATTTAATTAGCTAATGAGAATCATGTGAACACAAAGCTTATGCTTTCATGCCGAAAAAGGGTCAACATGATTTATCACTATCAACACAATTCATTACTATTGATATTTACTCTGACAACTGGCTGAGATACTGCTTTCAGTTTTCTCCACTCTGAACTTATATCCCCTCCTTTTCCATGCTGTGGTCTTTGGAAATAAGTCACTTTGTGTGCCCCAAACTTAAGGAAAAGAGAGTTACAGCACACCTCCCTTAGGGTAAAGTATCTACAGAAATTATTCTGAACTCTTCTGCATACGATATTTGTCTGTCCTCCCCCATTACCTGGCTTATTCAATTACTTAGTTATATCAGTATGGAGTCACGGATATTTATAGTTACAGATTATTATATTATTTATTTTGTTGTTCAAATTGTCTGGGTTTGACCATTAGCCAACTCTTTCAGTTGTCTCTCATGCCCCTTTGACATATCCCCATCATTAGTGTGTATGCATGAGCGTGTGTGTGTGTGTGTGTGTGTGTGTTAGCTCTCACTTTCAGTCACTATATGATGCTCTAGGCATAGAATCAGGCACATCTCCAAGGAGAAACTCAAATGAGAGACCTGCTCAGCCAGAGATATATTTTGACACTATGTATTTACCAAGTTCAAGGTAAAAACTGACCTAAAATACTGCCTCTTAGAGTGGCATTTAAGACATCGTTCCCTCCTTGTGTCCTCCCTATGGTTCCCTCTACAATCAGAAATCTGCAATGGTGCCAACCACGGAATCAAGCATTCAAATGCATATTTGAAATGTATTATTTTCCCAATCACCTCTGTTATGAAAGGTTGATTATCGACTTCTAATATCTGCTGTATACTCTTCCTTTTAGCTACACACAAGACCACTCTGAATATATTTCCCAGACTCTTCTATGTGAGCCAGATCATGTGACTGATTTCTGGCTAAGAGGACAAGAGCAGAAGTGATCTGTTTTATTAATTTTAGGGAAGATATTTGCCTCCATGTCCCTGTCCTACTTCTTTTGGCCAGATTGTAGGAGAGGTAGAGAACTATCCTGGATTATCTGGCATCTCAGCAGGGGCAGGGCAAGAGAGTAGAAGCAGCACTGGTCCCTGACTACACAAAAGTTGCCAAATTTGCCCTGTGTTTTTATAATTTTCTTTTATGGGCACTTGGGTGGCTCAGTCAGTTAAGCGTCTACCTTCAGCTCAGGTCATATCTCAGGGTCCTGGAATCGAGCCCCACATCAGGCTCCCTGCTCAGTGGGGAGTCTGCTTCTCCCTCTCCCTCTGCCCCTTCTCCCACTCATGCCCCTTCTCTGACTTGTGCCCCTTCTCCTGCTCATGCTCTCTCTTGCTCACTCTCTTTCTAAAAAAAAAAAAAGAAGAAAAAAACAAAACAAAACAAAAAACCAAAACTCTCTTTTATATGTTACAGCAGCTGATGCATGACCTTAACTAATTTCCCTGAGTTCATGGAACTTCAATGCTACATTAACAGTAGCTCTACCTACAGTATGACCTAGACAGTGTCCTTCTGGCAGCCATTTTTAGTCCCATGCCCGGTAGCCCTGCCTCCAACTTTTGCCATGGATATGTTTAGGCTTCTGAATGCCTCCTAGAACTTTCTCCTTCTAATCTAGTTAATTATTCCAAATCGGATTGAGACCCCATAGTTGAATTGACACTAAAGCTATTGTCAAAGTTGTCTGAATATTAAAATCATCAGAGGCTTCAAAAAATATATACTCATTCTGAGATTCCACCCTCAGAGATTCTGATTTAATTGGAGGAGGGTGTGGCTTGGACAGTAGTATTTTTAAAAGCTCTTTAAGTGATTCCTATGTGCAGCCAGTATTGAGAACCACTACTCTAAATGCTGAGACCACCTACATGAGTGCAGGATTAATCCCCAGGTTTACCTACTCAACCTTGCATGGAGAATGGTATTTCGGGCAGTTGACCTAACACTGGCCATCAAGGACCAACAAGAACCCATATTCATGGTCTGCACCACATCAGAACTTAGCTGCTCTGTGGTTTGCTCTATAATGAAATTTTTGTCTTATCCCTGCCTGCTTTTGACACCCTATTATGAAAAAATTTAACAGCAATAACCTGCAATTTGAGGCAGTCATGTCTGTTCTGTAGGGTACTTGTTCATCTGTTGGTTAGAATTGAATCCTTGCCTCAGCTCTGCATGCTCACTAAGACCTGCTGCCTTCTGCTGGGGCTTTTCTGCACTGTTCTGCTCCCTCTCCTTAAGTCCTAAATAAATTTATCTAGAAGAATAAAGAGAGAGAATATGCATCATCAGATATCAACACTGTTATAAAGCTCTGGTAATTAAAAGACTATTGGTTAAGACTAGGTACACAGGCCACTGAAATAGACTAGACAAATTCTAATACATCCTTCCATAAATGGGAGCTTGTAGGAATGGATGTGGTATTACCAAGGGGAATGGACTGAATTACTTAGGGTTTGTTAATTGGCAAATATAAAATTATATTCCTACATCACTTGACACAGAAAATTGCATGTCTAATGTATTAAAGATCTAAATGATCAATGTAAAACCTTAAAAAAATTACAGGAAACAATGTAGAATATTATAATGAATACACTCAGAATATAGAAGAATTTCTTGAGCAAAATAGAAAAAAAGCACAAAGTATAATAAAAACATGGATAACTTATTATACATTAAAACTTAAACATTTTGGGAAAATAAATACATTAGAAGTTATCTGAAATGTATAAGTCAACAATGTATTAGTAGTGTAAGTGAACAAAGAATTATTAGACAAATATATTAGATGTATCTATTTTATGCATTTTTATGTTAAAAAGCAAAGTATCACAAAAAGTGGGTATAATGAGTTGTCGTTTATTGTACATCTCAAAAGAATAATAAACCCATGGTTGGAAAAGAAGTACATGTATGGTAAGTGTTTAAAGGCATGGTAGGGAAGGATACACACTGATCTCAGAGACAGAGAGCACTGTGATGGAATTTTGGAGGGTGGCAAAGGACATTTCAATAACGTATTTGACATTTTATTTGGTAAAGGTTATTTGAAGCCAATAGAGAGAAAGGCAGTGAATTGTGGGGGAGGGGAGAATAAGTGCTTTTTTAGTCTATATTTTTCTCAGAATACTTGAAATAATTTAATGATTTTTAAAAATGAATTTGAAGGGGCGCCTGGGTGGCTCAGTCGTTAAGCATCTGCCTTCGGCTCAGGTCATGATTCCAGGGTCCTGGGATCGAGCCCCACATCGGGCTCCCTGCTCAGCAGAAAGCCTGCTTCTCCCTCTCCCACTCCCCCTGCTTGTGTTCCCTCTCTTGCTGTCATTCTCTCACTGTCAAATAAATAAATAAAATCTTTAAAAGATGAATTTGAAAAGAAAAAAGCAAAAGAAATATATAAAAATAGGGTGAACATCTCAGACTGCTTAGATGATTGGTAATTTTATTCTTTTCCTTTAACTCTCATTTTTTCCAAACATTTTATAATAAAGAGGACGGCTGTTGTAATGAGAAAAAACATATTTTTGAAAGTGAATGTCTTTTAGAAAATGTTTCCACTGAAAAAATAAATTAACCACTTTCTCTGTCTCTCCTTATCTGTCTGTCTGTCTGTATCTATCTAGCTATCTATCATCTACCTATTTACCATCTATCTGTCTCTAAAAACAAATGCACAGACAGGCTTATAATTTAAAGCATAAAAATTGATTTCCTAGGCATTCATGTTTTCATGAGAACAAATGTACTTTTCTTTGCCCTGTTTTGCATATTACCATAGTCATTCTGACTTTCACATTCTGTAGAGAAAACTGTCTTCTGTATTTGAAGTACAGGTTAATTAATCATATATTAAGAAAACCAGTTACTCCCAAGCAAGTCACTAGTAAGGCTGAAAGGATAATACTGAACTGGTCTGTGTTAGAAACTAAAGATTATCTCTAAATTAAAGGGGTACTAAGGCTTTCATTGAATTAAACACAAATACGAATAATTACTTCTCTTTTCCTATTCTCACAATTCCTTTCTTTTCTAGACTTATAGGGACATAGACGGCTATTCAGTAGCCATGGGTTGAATTGTACAAATACATACAAGTCAGAATATCCATAGCTATATTAGTGCAGATAGGCTGGAAATGGAATGAAGCACCCTGCTCAGAGGCGCACTGTGGTAAAGCACCAGCAGACGAAAGATCAATCTCATCTAATATGTCCATTCTGAGCATCTCAGTCTGAGAGAGATTTCTTCTTCTGATGAGTCTCTCTTTAAAACTAATAATACCTGGTTTAGGCAGAGAGGGTGGTAACTTAAAAGTTTGGGGATGAGGAGAGGTTCTATGAAAATGTCTGACCTCTTACACTGAAATGCACCATGACCCAGCTGATCAGAAAGCTGTCTTCCACATGGTCACATAACACTCATCACCATCCTACCATCGAGTTCTGATGTTAATGTACTTTCTCCTCTCTAGGACCCTTGAAAGACTGAGCTTTGTTGAGCTATGAAATGATTCTTGATATTGTACACTTGAGATTTGTCTTTGTCTTGGCAAATTTGGCTGATCATTTTCTGAGTGATTACACTGTATTCTCTACTGCCTGTTTCAGGTTGGGTGCTTAATTTATTGAGGACTTTAATTATATTTTCACTCAGTTCTCATTGATTTTTTTTTTTTTTTTACTAATAAAGATTTTTGAAAAATTGCACCAAGAGTGTTTATAAATTGTGTTGCTGGGTGGGGATTATTTGCTTCAAATAATGTTCTTCGATTCAGGCAGCAAAATCATGTGTGCTATTTGCTTGTCACAGAAGTTCCTTCTAGTTGAGATTATGTGGTCCTGAAGTTCTGCTTTGCTTCGAGTGTTTCTTTATAAGTGTGTCTGTCTGGGGCCTTTGTTTTACACTTAGCATGTACTAATGGTTCAGACACTCCTAGATGTTAGTCTTAGCCAAATCTTCCATTGATAAGAATTTGAGGTAAACTGACTTAGTTCTTTAGGTACAAGCAGTTGGTGTTTTGTTTAATCATGCCATATTCAGTAATATTCAATGAATGATGTATGTTTTTTGTAATTATTTTTCTATATTCTATATGTTTTTATTAAATTCATTGAAAGGTAATTTTATGGCTAGTGAATCTTATGATAAAACTTGGGTTTAGGGGCACCTGGGTGGCTCAGTCAGTTAAGCATCTGCCTTTGGCTCAGGTCACGATCCCGGGGGCCTGGGATCAAGTCCTACATCCGGCTCTCTGCTCAGCAGGGAGTCTGCTTCTCCCTCTCACTCTCCCTCTGTGTGCTCTCTCTCTCTCAAATAAATAAATAAGACCTTTTTAAAAAAATGGGTTTATATTTCATGTTTTTATTTAACCTTCCAGTAATTAATTTTAATTGTATTTTATAAAATATCAGTTGAAATTCATCAAAATTAAAACAAAACACAGCTCATTACACCACAGCTAGTTTAAGAAACACCACTGTATGCCACAATCAAACTGGATTATTCATTTTCACTCCTTCCCCAAATTTCCCCATTTATTTAAAAAAAAAAAATCCTTTTGGTACCAAGTATTTTACCTTAAATATGGTAGGGGGCAGTATTCAAGAAATGCTTTGGGTGTCTTGAATTAAAGGCAGGGTTTAGATTAAGACCCTATCTCTTGCCTCTAGTCCAATATTCCACCCCAAATTAGATAGTAGTTTTTATCTGGTCTCAATGGCAAACTTCCAGAGAAGAAAAAAACAAAACAAAAAAAAACCAACTGTGATAAGAACTTATCTTAGGCTTAAATGGGGGCCGGATCAACATGATACCACGAGAAGGTATTTTAGACTGGGGGTAAAAGACGAAGCAACAACAGAAGCAAATCACACTAAAAAGCTCTGGTTCCTGTCCCTTAGAACAATATTGTGCAGGACTAATGTCCTAATGCAGTGGTTCTTCAGCATTTCATTCTCCAGACACCTTCCTACACTTACAAAATATTATCCTACCTAGCCAATTTATTGGTTTGGAAAATATTAATTCTTTCTTTATTTTCCCTTACTTATGAGCAATATTTCTGTTAAACATAAGGTTCCAAACTGAGGTCCCTCCCCCAGAGTCCTTTTGTAAGTATTTTTGTAAGTACCTGTTATTTCTGAAGTGACTTACTCATTCCATAACTGGAAGCCTGTATCTCCTTCTCCCCTTCACCTATTTTTCCCATTCCCCAAACGCCCTACTCATCTGGCAACCATCAGTTTGTTCTCTGTGTTTATGTATGGTTCTGCTTTTTTGGTATTTATTTTAAATTCCACCTACAAGTGAAATCATATGGTATTTGTCTTTCTCAATCCAACTCATTTCACTTAGAATAATACCCTCTAGGTCCATCCATGTTGTCATAAATGGCATGATATCATCCATTTGATGGCTGTATAATATTTCATTATACACATACACACCCCACATCTCCCTTATCCATTTGTCTATTGATAGACACTTCAATTGCTTCCACATCTTGGCTATTGTAAATAATGCTGCAATAAACCTAGGGGTGCACATATCTTATATCAAGTTAGTGTTTTCATTTTCTTTGGGTAAATGCCCACTAGTGGAATTACTGGATAATATGCTATTTCTGTTTTAATTTTTTTGAGGAACCCCCATACAGTTTCCACAGTGGCTGCACCAATGCACATTCCCACCAACAGTGCACAAGGGTTCCCTTCTCCACACATCCTTGCTAACACTTGTGATTTCTTGTCTTCTTTATTTTAGCCATTCTAACAAGTGTAAGATGACATCTCATTGTGGTTTTGGCTTTCATTTCCCTGACAATTAGGGATGTTGAACATTTTTTCATGTGTCTTTTGGATATTTGTATGTCTTCTTTGGAAAAATGTCTATTCGGGTCCTCTGCCATGAAGAGCTTATGCACAGCAATGGAAATTATCAACCAAACAGAAAGACAGCCTACTAAATTAGAGAAAATATTTGTACATGATAAATAACAATAAGGGGTTAATAACCAAAATATATGAAGAATTTATAAAACTCAATACCAAAAAAAAAAAAAAAAAATCCAATCTGATTAAAAAAAAAAAAGGTAGAGGACCGGAATAAACATTTTTCCAAAGAAAACACACAGATGGCCAACAGACACACAAAAAGGTGCTGTTTCCTTGACTCTGGATCTCAATTTCTCTGTCCTTGCCTCCTCTCTCTCTCTCTCTCTCTGTCATTATTATCTTCTTCATCATCCATAAAAGTTACTTTCTATCAAGTTTCACTGTGAAAAATACTCTACAGATGCATTTTTAGTTTGCTTCTGCTAAAGCAGTAAGAATTTTTCCAGTTCTAGATACGTTTTTATGCTTTTCTTTAAAAAAGGTGATTGCACCATGCAGATGCTCTAAATTCTGACCCCTGTAAGCTAATAGCAATCTAGGATTTTTTATTTCTCACTACTTACTCCACAGCTAGCTGTGGCACTCATTTGCTTGGAATCTTCTTTCACCTTTAGGAGGATGGTGAGCATGTTTTTTCTTCTACTCCTAGCATCATGGACAACGCAGATCTTAGGGGTGGGAAGCTTTGTACCAGGCATCCATTCCTACTCCATGCCTCACTGCCTGAGGTCTCATTCCTGGACCCACTTCTGTATTAATCACACTCCCCTTAGTTCCTACACGTGAGACCAAAACCTCTTTCTGCAAATTCTTTGTTTGTTTTGAATACACACTTGAAAAAAAATTTTATTTCTTTTGACCTCAGCTATTTTATATTTTATCAAGAATGTCTATGAGTTTGGGGGAGAGAATGACCCATCCCTGCCAGTTTGGTTCATTACATTAACCTGTATCATGCGGAAAAGATATCACTCTCCCAAATATGTGGACAAGATATTGAGACTATTTTAAATAATTCTGTTTAATAAAGACCTTTTCTCTTATAAGATGACCTGCATAATATGTGGGTTTGTGTTTTTAATAGGCAGGAAAAGGAAATTGAACAGTTAATCTCATGAAGCTCTCCAGAAATGCTAGAAAATTGCTTATTTTCTTCTTCACACATGACTGAGCTACCATTAACAGTGTGACTGATATCTCTGCTTTGTCTTAGGAGACTGTGTACTTGTGAACAGTTCACTTTCACGTTGATAATTACATCCAGCAGAATTTGTTTCTTTGTTAATGTGTGAGCCATAGTGTTCCACTTCTGTCTGCTGAGCAGCAATAGATTTCTTCTAACAAACAATATGGTTGTTGTGGTGTGAGATCCATTCATGACTGGCCACGCCATTTTTAAACTGAATGCTGTCATTTCTTTAGCACTTGATTTGTTATTATAATGCCTTATTTCACTTTCTCCTTATAACATATGGATGTAGGCATACTATCTTCTGTATTTTTCAAGGTTATGGTTGAGATCCTTGTATATATTCATCACAGTTTACAGAAGGGTTTTGCAAATCAGGTATTATCAGACAGTGGGGAAAATCGACGTTCATTGAGGCAGAGGAAGGAATATGTGATCTGAGATGTACAGAATACATAGGAATTATCTATGAGAAGTGGAAAGGAAAGAATGTGCCAAGTACAGGGAACAGCACACTCAAACAACGTGATCCTGGCAAACACTTGGTAGTGAGTGTCAGTACCATGACAAGAAATCCCTGACCAAATAAGGGAGAAAAGGTAAGAAACCTGACTTCTAAGAAATCCCCACCTGGAAATAATGAATATTCCACCCCCTTGTTAACAACTGTGGGTAAAGCTAGAAAATCAACCCCCAGGGCATACAGGGACAGTATACTTCTGCTTTAATAAACTTTGCCACTTGTGTCGCTTGTCAGCTGTGTTGTGTGTCTGTCCTTGAATTCTTTCTTGTGATGAGACCAAGAACCTTTTGGTGATATCTTTGGGGTAGGCTAGGTTGGGGTCTCAGGGCCTGGGGCCTCCCACAGGCTCACATAAACAATTTTTTCTATTGTCAAAAAACTGAGCCCAGCCTTTCTTTACCTGAGAACATAGACCTTTCTGCTCACAGTGAAAATCAATATTCCAGAAACCAGATTTTAGGCACTTTGATGAATTATTCCACATTCAAAAAGCAGTGATACACCAATGAAGACACCCCTTGCTAATTTAGGGTTTTATGCTTGTTTTTAAAATGACAATAATTTTCTGAGTGGTGGTGATGTTTCCCTACTAATAGTAACTCTGACCCTGAATTTCTAATAGAGTGCTGATTTGTGCATTATGTTTGTCAAGAAAATAAGACTAATCATAGACAAGAAAATCAGAGAAAACTGAATACAGCATCAACATGCACTGAGGTTTGGCAGAATCAAAACCAAAATAAAACAAAACAACAGAAGCCTAAGTCCAACCTACAGTAGAAATTAATTTAGTTACTTTGCTCCCTAACAACAGTTAAAACTTCTGGGACTAAATCTCCCTTCCAGTGAATTTTGCTGAGCCTTCAATGTGTGTATGTGTGTTTTTGAGAATATGAATATATTATACAGCGGACACTATTTGACACATAATTATCTTGCAACTTGGTACTAGTCAGTGAGGGCAGGGGATGCAGCTTCCAGGGGGCTTTCCATAGGTCTGAAGACATGAAGCTACGAACCAAACAGTTGGTAGAAACAGTGACTGGAGAAATAGTAACAATGATGCAGATAAATGGGATGAGGAGGGCGCAGAAGGAAGGAGGTATTGTGCCAGCCGGGGTGAGGCCATGGTGGTGTGTGGCAGAGTAGTGGGCACAGCTTTTGTTGTAGAAGAGGAATTGGTGTTTTATATCTACTTCTTTAGAAGGAGGATCTGGACCTGATTTAATATTTCTCTGCTTCACCTTATAAAGGTTTTAATATAGTCACAGTGTTGTGCAACCAACACCACCATCTATTTCAGAGTACTTCCATCATCCCCACAAGAAAACTTGTATTTTAGGGATTGCCCTGTAATCCCTCTGCCCCAGGAAACCACTGATCTACTTTCTGTTTTGCCTACTCTGGACATGTCATAACAATGGAATCATATATGTGACCTTTGCGTCTGGCTACTTTCACTTAGCATAGTTTTCAAGGTTTATTCACGTTGAGAATGAGTCATTACTTCATTTGTTTTATGGACAAGTAATATTCAATTATGAAGTTATACCACATTTTGGTTTCCCATTGATCAGTTAATGGTTATTATGAATAATTGTATACAAGTTTACATGTGGACATATGTTTTTATTCAACCTAGTGGTAGAGTTACTAGGTCATATGGTAACTCTCGTAAGACTTTTCCAAATGGCTATTACATTCCTACCAGTCGTATGTGAGAGTTTTGATTTCTCCATGTCCTCATCATTATTTGTTATTGTATGATGTTATTTAATCTGGCCATCCTTATGGGTATAAGATGATATCTTACTGTGCTTTTGGTTTTCATTCCATAACGACTAATGATGTTGAGCATCTTTTCATGTACTTACTGGCCATTTGTATATCTTCTGTGGAGAAATAACTGTTCATTCCTTTGGTCATTTTTAATTGGGTTATTTTTTTTTTTACCCTTAAGATTGCTAGAGTTCTTTATGTATTCTAGATAGAAGTCCTGATTATAGACATATGATGGATAGATATTTGCTCCCATCGATCGATCCATACTAAGCTATGGACATGCACAGAGACTCAACCATAATCTAAAGAGAAAATATAAAAATGAATTTCGTGGCAGAATGGGAAGAATTCCAATACAGAATATCTAATTGGGCTTGTAAAAAAAAAACTGATCTTTTTTGGTAACATTATTTCTTTTCCTTTTTTAGGATTATCTGAATCATAGTTGGTAGATAGAAATCATTTAATTTAATATTTGGTGATTCCCCAAGTTGACCTACCTCTCTCCTTGATAACTGCATTTTTCCCTTTTTCTGTTATCTTGCCTATTGTCAGGATGCTAAAATATCTTGTTTTAGTGTTCTAGAAGATTGGGATATCTTATCCCATTGGAAGGGTATGTCGGTTACAATCATCCAATTCTTAAACTAAAGTACAGATTGAAATGGGATTTTTTTTTAAGATTTTATTTATTTATTTGACAGAGAGAGACACAGCGAGAGCAGGAACACAAGCAGGGGGAGTGGGTGAGGGAGAAGCAGGCTTCCCACGGAGCAGGGAGCCCGATGTGGGGCTCGATTCCAGGATGCTGGGATCATGACCTGAGAGGAAGGCAGACACAACTACTGAGCCACCCAGGCACCCTGAAATGGGATTTTATTCCAACTAGAAGACAGAACTATTGATTTAATGGCTTGCCTCTAACATTGCCTGAGATATCTTCTCATGATATAAACAAATGAAATGTGGATGAAGGGTAGATGTGTAAATGTTGAAATGCTATAAAATCTAGGCCTGAAATGCATATGTGAAAGTCAATAGTAAATGGACACAACAGCTATGGAATACACAGACTATCTTAAAAAGAGAGAAAACTAGAAACAAAAGAAAAGTGAGAACTCACACCCAAGGCTCTTAACCACTTGGAAGCAAGGCATTTGAAGACAAACTATAGAAAACTTATGGACAAGAAATAGCCAGTATTCCAGGGGGATAAACATACAGTTGAGACAACGAATAAGCCAAGACAAAATAGTTTTTTTAAAAAAAGAGGGAGGGCGCCTGAGTGGCTCAGGCATTAAGGTTTGCCTTCAGCTCATGTCATGGTCTCAGGGTCCTGGGATCGAGCCCCATATTGGGCTCCCTGTTCAGTGGTGAGCCTGCTTCTCCTTCTGCCTCATGCTCACTCGTGCACTCTTTTTCTCTCTCAAAAATAAATAAAATCTTAAAAAGAAAAAAAGGGAATGGGCAAGTGATGCTGGTTCCATCAGAGTCAGCAACATAGTGTTTTGTTTTGTTTTTACTTTGTCAAGTGCATTTTAGGGATGTTTTCAAGAAAGAAAAAAAAAAGATTGCAATGGACTATGGAGCAAATAAAAGTAAGATAATTAAATTAAGGAACTGAGAAGTTTGCAATGAAATGGAAAAGATAAAGGGATGATTGGCTGGGAAGGTGTTCATGGGGTCAGTCTTTAGGAATATTTCTTGTTTGGTTGTGATTGTCTATTTGGAGGCTAACAGAAATCCAGTATGGAGGGCCTGATTAATGAAACAGGATAAGAGCAGATAAAGAGTGAAATCTTGAAAAAGACAAAATGAGTGGCCTTTGTGAAATACCAGGAAAAGACTTCTGGGCAGAACAGAGGCAGAAATAAGCCCTAGAGAATAAGTCAAGGGAAATAAAAAACAGGCTTGCTTAGTAATAACTGAAAACCAAAAACCACATATATCAAGCCACACATTTCATCCTTATCTGTCTCATGGTTGATCCAAACTGGTCCCATTGTGTCCCAGTTCACTCAGGAATAATTATTTCGCCTTTCCAATGTTATCTCCACAATGTTCAAATTCCCCACCCTGTGTGTTAAGGGTGTATGAGTGCTCAGGAGGGTCGGATTACGCGTATACTCAGAATCAGTTCAAAACATACTCCACATGCGCAGGTGATCTCTGTTCTAGTCCTTGTGGTCCTCTGGTGTTCAGAACAAGCTTCTCCCTAGACTGAATCCCTGTTCTTGTCACCATCAAGGGTTCTCTCTTTGCTCAGTATGCCTGGCCTTTTCTTCCTTCCTTCTCCACTTGGTGGAATTAATATGGTCCACGAAGAGCTCCAAATATATATATATATATATATATATATATTTTTTTTTTTTTCTACAAGTGTTCATCCAGATCTTTCTACCTTTTATCCTCTGCAGTATTTGTGTTGGTGAGTCACATCTCTCTGTGTGGGCTGAGTTGATAGGTGATATAAACAAGATGTGATGGCATCATTTCGTGTTCATGAACAGCAGGGAGAATTTCAAGTCCTGATTTAGAAACACTGCCGGGCAAAAGCAGAGACGTGATGTATCCATACCAGAGAGTCATGGTCCAAGGAGTGACTTCATATCCAGCCTTCCCTGTGTTCATTCACACTCTACATCATCCCAAGTGAATATACGATCACTTGACACAATATATCCACTCATGCAAAGAGTCAGAGGGCTCCTTCTTAGCAGTTTTGAGAGATGGAAAAAAAGACAATGTCACAGTTCCCATTCCATTCAGCCTCTTAATAGTTCTGCCACCCTGAGAACGTTTTTTAATCTCTCTGCATTTCAGAGAGAAACCCATTCTATTGGTTTCTTGTATACGAGGAAACTTTCTTACTTCCCAGAGTCTGGGCTAAGTTTAGTGAGGACATAGATGTCTTCATGTGCTCCTCAAAATAGCTAATGCAATTCACACCAATAAATACATTTTTTTTCCTAATCTGAAAACCAACCTTATCCCAAATTGATGTTCTTTTTTTGGAAAGTGAATTTGGATAAAATGTGTGCCAGGTGTTATGACACAAAAATAATGGTATCCATAACTTCATTTCCTACTTGCAGAGCTGCTTCCATTCTTACAGAAAGTTAGTGCTGCTCCTAAAAATGCCTTACATTCGTGGAGTGCTCACTGTGTGTGAAGTGTTCATCCAATGTTCTGTGTGTGTTCCATAATAAATCCTTACAATAATCTTTCACGCAGATGCTAACATTATCCCCTTTTCACAGATGTTGAAACTTAGGCCCACTCAGAGAGGATAAATACTTTTTGCATGAGTTTCTAATGATGTTAACAAAATCCTATTAGAAAGGGGGGAGTAAACGACTCACCAAATGACCTATGACTCGGAGACAGAACATCTCATTCTAAACTCACTTTATAAATTAATTGCACAAAATTACCTGGACAACATTTTTAGACTAGATGTCTCAGCTTCTTACTCAAAATAATAATATAATGAAAAAATTTTTCCATGATTTTATGAGGCAGTTGTAAGCATCAAATGAGATTTTTTTTTTAAAAAAAGCTATAAATGTGTTCCATATATCTAAAAATCTATCTGCAATGTTTTATAGTATCCACTCAACATTGAGTACATGAATTTCACTCATAATCTGCATTAATACATTTGGAAGTAAAGCTGTTCCTTTGATTTTCACATTGTTATACCATAATGATACTTACTATTTATCACTCAACTCCCATTCCTTATCTCTGGGAATACAAAGTGGTTAAAATGTAGAGACCATAATAGGAGAGAATGACTCATTTGTACACTGATATACTTGAAATGAAAGAAGTATTAAAGGTCAATTTAAGAAAATGTTTAGCATGTGAAACATCGGGGAAATAACTACTGAGTTTATAATTTGATAAAGATAAAATCAGGCTCTGGTGACAAAACCCATAGCAACTAAAGGAAATATGAAAGTCAACTAAACAGGGAAGAAAAGTGTGAAGTGGGAGACATGAAACATTCTAATTATTTTGATTTTGTTTCAATTGTAACTGGAATATGGTAGTAAATAAATCTAATAACTAGTTGTGTTTACAAAAACAATCCTCTGAAATTGATGTTTGACTGGAACAAATCATTAGCAACATCAATAGCAATCAGTGACATGATTAATCAAACATTTGCATAGCCTTTATGCTATGAAAATGCAATTGTGGGCATAATTGATAAGACACTCAAATTTCTTAGGCATCCTGTGAATGGTAAGCCCTGTTTTATATTTTAAGTCTAATTTCCTTTCCTTGAGCTCTTTTCTACAGTACTCCACAAAGATATCATTATGTTTAAGGATACATTTTACTCAGTTGGCTCTTCTCAAAAGATTATCGTTCAGAAAATGAAAGAGTGAGATAAGTGGATTCAAGAATATCACATATGCAATATTTGGAATGAGATTTTTTTTTTTTTTACTTTCTTTTTCTGGTAGGATTCATAGAAACTTAATAATCTGTCGATTATTAAATAAAGTGAAAGAGATGAATATACAAGACACCTCAAATTAATAAAAATTATGAATATGGTTAGTACATAGCCACAGCAAATGTGGTAATAACAGGTTCAGTTCAAATATTTATTAAGGAGACAGTTGGATAAATATAGACTGAATCCCAGCTATGTGATGTAGTATCTATGGTATTTTGTGCAGATTATTGAGCCTGTCTAATGCTCATACTTTATTTGTCATCTTATGGTGTATTTGATCTCTCCCAAACACTGAGTGTCTGCTATGGAATATTTTCCTTCCCCACAGACCAGGCACTATGGGACATATCTACAGAAAGTTTCTAGTTTTCCATCGAGGAATAGGTTAAATGTGAAATAATTACAAATATTTTATATACTATTTATATATTTATATAAGATTGAATGATCTTAGAAATACTTGCTATTATTATTGTAATTCATGGATTGATGATGTGCTGTTTCCAATGCACTATTAGCATAATAATGAACCCCTCTCTGAGAGCAATATCCCTAGCACAGCAAGAATCGGGAAAGCCTGAGGTGGAGACAACTCTGTGGGCCAACTTAACTGGGGAGTTCTCCTCGGAAGAGGGGAAACTCAAGCAGGACCCTGAGGCCTGGGTAGGTGGGCAGGGCAGAAGGAGGATGACAATGCAAGCTGGGAACCCCACGGTAAAGTCAGGAAGGTGGGGAAAAGACTGAGGACCTCAGAACTGCCTTAATCACATTGTATTCAAAGACTTGGTTTGCTCACGCTTTTTAATGGATGTGTTTGAAAATCTGGGTTCACTTGAGTCTCTTGTCTCAATGCATTATTTCTTCCCACAAGAGAGTCCTGATAGATGGTGTTCACACAGATGAGCTCTCTGTACCCCACAGAAGGAGGCAACAGCATGGATGTGATCCCCGAAAACCTTTAGTAATCCTGGACTCAATTCTTTACCATAGAGTATTCCTCTCAATTATGACATAATGCGTGAGTGTATCTTCAGTTCATAGATTTCCTTTTCATTTCTAATTGATGTTTTGATGAAATGTCAGTTTCAATAATTCAAGCATGTGCTTCACCCCATTAGCACACACAGTGCCTAGCCCAGAGCCTTGAATATGGCAGGGTTTTAATAAATATTTGTTAAATGCAGGGAGGAATCATGCACAAGGTGACTGCATTTCAAATTAACCTCTTCTGAGAACTTCCTGTAATCAATCCCCTACCTCACCCCCAGGCATCTCTGCCTCTCTTCCAACCCCAGCACTTGCTGACAGTGTGTCTCCCATCACTGCCATGCTTATTTTCCAAATTTCATGCTACAAATTGAATTTTCATATATCCAATTTGATGGTAGCAACACTCCTAGAGTGCGGACTCAGTTTCCGAATCTCATTTCTCATATGACCCTGGCAGTCCGCAGATTGGGGTGTAATCCTCATTCTCACACTGAGCGCCACGGACAAGGCAGTTTAGTGACCTCTACTTGTCACAGTGGGTCTGCTTACTTTGGGGGAGGGGGGTCTTTACACATGAAAGTGCATCGTGCAAATTATAAGCCACAATAAAATTAGAAGATGGAATTGGATTAATCAACTAACTCTACATGTAGAATGATATATCAGTACACATTATGATTGCTGAGCCAAGTAGATAGGCATCTTACTAATTTTTTTTATTATGTTATGTTAATCACCATACATTACATCATTAGTTTTTGATGTAGTGTTCCATGATTCATTGTTTGCGTATAACACCCAGTGCTCCATGCAGAACGTGCCCTCCTCAATACCCATCACCAGGCTAACCCATCCCTTCACTCCCCTCCCCTCTAGAACCCTCAGTTTGTTTCTCAGAGTCTATATTCTCTCATGGTTTGTCTCCCCCTTCGATTTCCCGTGCTTCATTTTCCAGAGGTACAGGTGTCTTACTAATTTTTTTTAAAGTCTTCCTAGGTGTGGGTTATCAAAGAAGACTTTGAGGAGGAGGAACCACATGGAAATGAGTAGAGATTTGTTTGTGAAAGAAAGAAGAACATTTCGAACCAAGAGAATGACAAGAACCAAGACAGGCAGGACTGCATTGGGCTGTCAACAAAGAAATGATATGGGGATGGTCCTGCCCTGCAAAGATGAGCTAGATTTTAACTGTGAGAAATGTAGTTGGAATTCTTTTGTAGGCAATTGGAAGCCACAGATATCTCTGGTCAGAGATATCTGACCAAAGACAAGCATGACAAACCTGTTAAGAAAATAATAAGAAGCAAAATGAGGAAGAAATTTGAATGGAGAAAGAAGGAATGAAGGAAGGCCTGCAGAAAGTAATGATCCAAGTGTGAAATAAGAGCCACAGAAGAGGAAGGAGTGGACAACAAACACTGTGATTCCCAAGTGACTATCAATCTGTCTGCCTCAGATGTTCTTTGGTCCACAGAAAGGTATTTTCTTAATTAGTTGTTATAACTTCAATATTAAGAAACTCCACTTAAAAAAAAAAACTGGATTTCCAGATTAATTTTTTTGAAAAAGGTGTTAGCAAGGATTGCAGAGATATATGAATAAAGGAAATTAAACTCTCCTTTCCCCATGGGAAAAAATCAGATGTGTACCGTTTGCCGGAGTCCTCACCCCTCCCTTTTGTCCCTGAGCACCATAGTAGTATATCAGTCACCACTTTCCAGTCACTTCTGCTACTCACACCCCCACTAAACACTTCGATGGTATGGCCAGCATTTTGATTTTAAGCCCTTCGATTATTGTCAAAGAACTGGGTAAATGGAGTTCATCTATCAGTTTTGGGGAAAAGGGAGAAAGGATTTGGGAGGTTTCTGGTGTCTTAACTAATGTGAAGAAGAATATGGGCCATTACCTGAGGTGGATAGCAATGAGTGGCAGATTCAGGAGAGAGAAACTGAGTCTGATTTAGATATTGCATGAATCCATATGGATCTATCCTTTGGGCAACTGGAAATTCTAGCCTATAAGTCAGATGAACCCTGAAAGCAATGGTTATTATTTTTTTTTTTAATGATCTTATTTATTTATTTGACAGAGAGAGACACAGCGAGAGAGGGAACACAAGCAGGGGGAGTGGGAGAGGGAGAAGCAGGCTTCCCGCAGAGCAGGGAGCCCGATGTGGGGCTCGATCCCAGGACCCTGGGACCATGACCTGAGCCGAAGGCAGACGCTTAATGACTGAGCCACCCAGGTGCCCCTGAAAGCAATGGTTATTAAGTATTGTGCATAAGGACCCGATCTCAAGAGAGTTCGTAAAGCAAAAAGAAAAGAGGCTTGAGGATGGAGAATTAGGTGATGAGGGAGACAAAGAGACAGGTACAGAGCATATTTAAATGAGAGTGCTTAAGAAAATCAATCACTCAGTCATCAAATATAATGAATATAAGGAATGTGTCACTTTGTGAGGACCAGGTTTCTGTCACTCTGTTCATGTGCAAAAGATAAAACTATAAATTTAGCATTTGTGTTCACTGAGGGACAAAATATTTTGCTTTTAATTTTTTTAATATTTTTTTCTTTTACCCTATATATAAAGAATCCACCTGGTTTTAAAATTCTCGATTATTTGGCCCAAGCAGGCAGGTACAGAATGTTTTCAGCCTTGAAAATTTTCCTGATATATTGCATTAATACTTTCTAAACTAACTTTATAGGTGCTACCTTGTGCTATGTGAGGTAAGAATAGAAACCAAATAGCAGAAGGAAAAGAGAGAGAGGAGAGAAGCCTAGGATCAATGATTCCCTAAGTGGGAAAGAGGAGACATATTTAGAGTAGGGAGAGAGAGGTTGTAAGAAGTCTTTGAGTCCATCTTTCTAAAATCTTTTCCTACATTACTTAAAAATATAAACATATAGTTATTTTTTATTTTTATAAAGATTTTATTTATTTATTTGAGAGAGAGAGAAAGAAAGAGCAAGGGGAGGTGCAGTGGGAGAGGGACAAGCAGACTCCCTAAAGAGTATGAGGCCGGACTTGGGGCTTGATCCATGAACATGAGATCATGACCTGAGCCAAAATCAAGAGTCAGCCGCTTAACCAACTGAGCCACCCAGGTGCCCCTAAACATACAGTTATTTTTAAATATAATTAATTATTTTAAAGTTGTGAAAAAACAACAGGTTGTAGTAGGAAAGGACCACTGTTGTCCATTTTGAGTATTTCTTTCCTGCTTTTGGCCCAATCATTTGTTTTTCACACAGAGTATGTGAAGTTCTCCACCATCCCAAGCTTCTGCCTGTGGGAATCTCAGCTTGCGGCTGACCTATTTCCAGACACATGCATCTCCAATAAGCCCAAGCATTATAAAGCCTGAGAAAGACATGCCCTGTATTGCCCATCTTGATCTCAGTCTCCTGCTCTTCTCCCAAAGGAGAAAATAAAGTCATTTGGAAAGCATTTAG
The DNA here is from genome assembly GCF_004348235.1 of Phoca vitulina. Taxonomy (NCBI): domain Eukaryota; kingdom Metazoa; phylum Chordata; class Mammalia; order Carnivora; family Phocidae; genus Phoca; species Phoca vitulina. Next base: position 35,612,730 of record NW_022589718.1, on the reverse strand, counting down.
TTTAATTTTGAGGAATCTTGGATTCTAGAGTTTTCTAATATCCTTTATGAAATTGGGTGAGTCATTTAAAATAGGCAGGGTTTCTTGTTCACAAACTTAAATTAATGAAGGAAATAGAGCCTTACTTTCTTCAAAATGTGTTAGGAAAATAAACGAAGACAGTAAGTTTTTAAATGATTGAAAAATAAAAAACTGGATATTGCCTCCTGTATCAGCAAGGTGCTCTGGGGGCCTTCTCAACCAATGGATGACTTTTCTTCATGTCATTTATGGCCCGGGGACATTTTAGTTCCTGTTAGAAAATCACATATCTCTTACCAAACTCCAGTCACAAAAGCTTTAGACTCTTGCTTTAACGCTGTTCTCAAGATCCACAGCCTGAAATAATGTAGGAAACTGAATGTATCTTGTCAATTCTACTATTGTGAAAGTAGGTGCCAGAAATGGCCAATATTTCCTAGTGTTTTAAGGAGTCTAAACTAGATAACACAATTAGGAAACTCGAAATACAAATTTGATCACACACTTTACCATTCGTTCATTCAAAAATTTCATTGTGTAGTTACTTCCAGAAGATGTGATGTTGTGTGTGTAAGTCCTTGCATAGATATAAAGTGGTTTATAAATGTTTAATACCAGCTCGGAGAATGTATTATACCTCATTAACATTTAACAGCATTATGGTGTTCTTTAATTCAAGATTCATTTTTGTTTTTTACTACAACAACTACAATATGAATAATAAATCACTCAGATTTGGCATTTATAGGTACTTTATTCCTTTTTTAAAAAATAATTATTATCCGAATGCAAAATGCAGGCAGCTATTTGAATGTTTTATATTTAGCTGTTGATTCATGTTCGCATGTAACTGGGCCTGTAGCCCTGAGCTGGTACTAGTTCATGGAATGGCAAAGTTTTGATAAGCTTCGACATCACTCCCAAAACTAGAAATAAATCAAGTCCCAAGATGTTTGGAGATGCACACTGCAGATATATTTTGATATTTATCCATGCTATAGCTATCCAGTCCTAGATATGCATGTATATGTGTGTGTGCATATATAATCCATTGCTCCAAAGTGTTAGCATGAGTTTTAACATAATAAGTGTTAGTTCAATGAGAACAACTGCAAAAATTACATGTTCATTATGAACAGACTTCATCGCAAGTCCTAGAAAACACATACAGTAATTTCTGGAGTATACATAAATTTTGTCATGCCTTCCCAAATACTTCAGGTAAAATCACTAAAGTAGTGACATTAAAACTCAAAAGATGTTTCAAATAACATAACTAAGAGAAACTATACCAGTGAATATTGCATTTTTGCTAATATCTGGAGGCAACAAAGTTACTAGGGATGATTGCATTAACTTTGTCAAAGATGACCCATACAAATTAATCTATCTAAACCCAGTATCAAATAATATAGCCAAATTTCTAGCTCTAACTAGTTGCAGAAGCCAGTGGATCCCAAAGATACCTACATATCAGAATCCCAGGAAAGCATCTTAAAAAAAAAAAAAAAAAAAAAAAAGATTTTTTTCTATTTATTTGAGAGAGAGAGCATGAGAGGGGTGAGGGACAGAGAGAGAAGCAGACCCCCTCCTGAGCAGGGATCCCGATGCGGGACTTGATCCTGAGACTCCAGGATCATGACCTGAGCTGAAGGTAGATGCTTATTGTACTGAGCCACCCAGGTGCCCAGCATCCTTTTTAATATATAAAATCCCGGATATCTTGGCTCTGAAATTTTGATTTTATACATCAAGAGTTGGTCCTGAAAATCTGTACTTTTTGAAGCTCTTTCACTAATTTTAACACAAAGTTAGGAATGGGAATTACTGAGTTACACTATTGTCAGAAAAAGATAAAATATAAGTACCCACATATACAAGATATATATACATATATGCATGTATATATAAAAGATAGATACAATATATCTAAAATATATATATAATATAATACATATATATGTGTGTTTATATATATATGCATATATATATATATATGAAAAGGCAACATTAATCCATCTGTAATAACAGCTTACATCTGTGTTAAGCATCCTGGCTCTTCATTTTCCTAGGAGAAAAACCTATATGCTTAGTGCTGTCTGTAGGAGATAAATCCACGTTAGCTCTGTCATTGGTCCTCAAGATGCTTCTGATGCAATTGAGAAAAGTATATTAGAAGATTCTTTCCCATGTCTTCCATACTGCCCTCCTCCTCCTTTTCTACCTAATACAACTCTCTTCATATTCCAACAGCCCCACCAATATCACTTCCTCAAAGACCACCCCCCACATTATCTGCTTATTGACAACCCCAAACCCTCCAGGGTGAGCCAAGCACTTTTATCTCTGTCCTCTCCTAAACCTGAACAAAACACAAACACAAAGGACTGGAAGTCCAGGAGATGGGGGGGTGGGGGAAATAGGAGTGCACTTGTCTGATGATCCCTGGGTATTGATGGAAGTGTTGAATCACTATATTGTACACCTGAAACTAATATCATACTGTATATTAACTAACTGGAATTTAAATTAAAAAACTTACTTTTTTAAAAAAAAAGTAACTAGAGGGGCGCCTGGGTGGCTCAGTCGTTAAGCGTCTGCCTTCAGCTCAGGTCATGGTCCCAGGGTCCTGGGATCGAGCCCCGCATCGGGCTCCCTGCTCTGCGGGAAGCCTGCTTCTCCCTCTCCCACTCCCCCTGCTTGTGTTCCCTCTCTCGCTGTGTCTCTCTCTGTCAAATAAATAAAATCTTTAAAAATAAATAAATAAATAAAATAAAATAAATAAAATTAAAAAAGTAACTAGAGTAGTAAGGTCTATATTTTATAGAATTACTTCTTTTTTATTTTTTTATTTTTTTTTTTTTTAAAGATTTTATTTATTTTATTGAGAGAGAGAGCACAAGAGGGGGGAAGCGGGAGAGGGAGAAGCAGACTCCCTGCCGAGCAGGGAGCCCGATGCGGGACTCGATCCCGGGACTCCAGGATCATGACCTGAGCCGAAGGCAGCTGCTTAACCAACTGAGCCACCCAGGCGCCCAGAATTACTTCTTTTTTAAAAAAAGATTTTATTTATTTGAGAGAGAGCATGCGAGAGAGCACAAGTGGTGGAGAGGGAGAAGCCAGCTTCCCGCCGAGCAGGGAGCCTGATGTGGGGCTCGATCCCAGGACCCCGGGATTATGACCTGAGCTGAAGGCAGACACTTAACCGACTAAGCCACCCAGGTGCCCCTAGCATTACTTCTTAACTTCACTCACCATTCACTCCTTCACCCCATACATTGAACTCTTTTATTTTTACTTTCTTTCTTAGTACTTTAAGTATACAAGACTTAGTACTTTAAGGATATAAGGAGTGTCTTTCTCTTGGCTCTGTGTAGCTTTCTCCCACAGGTTTTAACATATGGTTGGTTTTTTGTTATTCTGTAGATTCCCAATAATATTCTATTTTGGTTTTCTACTTGACCCAAGTGCTATTTAAGGAAAATATTTTGAATTCCCAAGTAGTGGAATCATTTTGTTTTCTGATTATGTTGTGATTTTTTTAAGGTATTGAACTGTAATGGGAGCATTTGTCAATGTCTTTTTCTACTTTGCAAAATAGATTGCTTACTTTTAGCCTTATTACAGTTTCTTGTTTTTTAAAATGGTTATTGGCACTCTGAGAGAGTGTATTTTCTGATTTTTTTTAAAGATTTATTTATTTGAGAGAGAGAGCATGCGCGAGCGGGGGATGGGGCAGAGGGAGAGGATATCTAAGCGGACTTCCCTAAGCGTGGAGCCTAAGGGACCTAAATGCAGCCGGATCTCAGGAGCCATGAGATCATCATGACCTGAGCCTAATCCAAGAGTTGGTCGCTTAACCAATGGAGCCACCCTGACCCCCCCCTTTTTTTTTGGTGTGTATTTTCTGAATTTAGAGGGTTCATGTGTAAACATATACATAATATAGTAAGAATTTACGCTATCCTGTTATTTAGTGTTTTTTGTTTGGGGGTTGTCCTTTTCGCCCTCTCTATAACTACCATCATGGGTGAAGTCTCCTAGACCGGAGCTGGCAACCTGTTTCTATAAAGGATCAGACAGTAACTACTTTAGGCTTTGTGTGTCATCCAGGCTCTGTTGCAATGATTTAGCTCCTTCGCAGCCCAAAATGGCCCCTGGGAAACAAACAAAAGGACACCATTGTGTGCCAATGAGACTCTCTTTACAAAATCAGATGGCAGAACATGCTGGCCTGTGAGTGGTGATTTGCCAATCCCCACTGTAAACTACTGTTTTTCCATATATTTATCCTTACATTTCCTCCTGTTTTTGCATTATGACAATGTCATATTATTTGGTACTTAGCTACCCCAAAATATTACCTTTTTACTTTCAATACAGATTTTAGATTTTTTCATTAATTGCTCTGTCTTGATCTCTTGATGGTCTTTTCTCCCAAATTCAACCTCTTGTGGGATTAAGATTGCGGTTCTCTGTTTTCTTTCTGTTTACTTTCAACCCTCATAAATCACTTTTCAGTGAGGATGGATGAATTTTACTAAGGTATATTACCTTGGAATTCTGACTCCAAATAGGTAAATCTAGGTAGTTTATTTTTATAGATTGGACACATATAGCCGGTATTAATTTTATACTTTCTCATATTTTTTCTATTTTTCCTTTTAAGAGTTTTCACTGCATGAAAACTCTTTTGTTTATTGTGTTTTTGTTTATTTTGCTTTCATATTAGTTTTGTTTTCTGTTCTGTTGTTCTAATTACAGAAATTTTATTTTTGTTAAAGTAATTATTTCTATCATATTAATTCTCTATAATTATACTAATTATTTTCTCACATAATATCTATTGATCCACTTTGGTGAGGAATGAGGACATTCATGTGTTTCTAGGTCTTTTTTTCCGCCCTCCACTGTCAGGTGTGTAAGATTTTCTTCTTTTTTTTCCTGCTTTCCTTTTAAAGATAAATAGATTTATATGACCCTGGCTTTCTCTCGGCTTCTTTTCAACCTCTCAACTTTTGTTATTTATGTTTTCAGTTCTTGCCAACATTTGTATTTCACATGTAACATGAATGTCCATTTCAAGTAGTCTTAACCCCACAGTTAAATATTTTAATGCCCCCCTGAATTTTTTTTCAGTTCTTTGTCAGCAAGATTTTCTGCCTGATATTTTCTACCAGAAAAGCTTCTTGCAACTCTACTCCCAGAATTCTTCCAATATTTTTGAGTCATTCTTTGCACATGAATGACAGTTGGGTTAGCTGTCAGACGACTGGGTGATATTTGACTTGATGTCCTGGTTATCACCCTGACTCTTCAAGCCCTGAAGGTTACTGTCAGCTCGGTATTTTCCTTCTTATAAGTTGAATAGTATGACTTGATGCCCGAAGAGCTTCTTTCCTTAACTCTGGCAAGCAGCAACTATACCAGAATATCTGTGCCCTGTTCTTTTCTCAATGTATGCTGTAAAGATTCTCATATTTCTTAAAAATAATCTTTAAATTATAACTGTAGTTATTTTTTTCTTTGCTATGGCTTATATTCAGTGGACATCAAATAGTAGGTATATGATGAATATCCCCGGCCCATCTTCTCCCTGTGCAATTTATCCACAATATTTATTAACTATATATTTATTTTTAATTTGTTATACTCGTGTTTCTGAGTCCTTTCCTTTTTCTCACACACTGTGTTCTCAGCGGTGTTGTTTCATTTGCTTTTTTTAGCTTTTGCTGAGACTCCCATTTCAATGAGAGTTGTATTCCTTCCCCTTCTTGCTGAGCTCTGCCAGTTCACATTTCAGCTTCTGTGTTGCACCATGTCGTCCCTAAGCTTTTGCACTGAGGATCTTTCTCCTATTTTATAAAAGCAATTGCTTCATTAAAATTTCATTCTCTTAATTCATGGCAATATATTTGGGCCTGATTGTCATTTGCTCTCTGGCAAGAACTGGCAGCTGAGTGTTCTTCTTTGTTGCGATTTTTCCTATCTCCATCCCCTTTGGCATGGGTCTTTCTATACAGTGATCAGAGGCTAGCTCTTTTTTCATTTCTTTCCTAGTATTTATTGAATGAGCCATTTACAAAACAAACAAACAAAAACAAAAAACAAAACAGATATGGATGAGGGAATAGAGTTGTGTGCCTGGCTAGAGAAATCTTTTTTCACCTCAGAGTTTGGTAGGTATGGGATGTTTTAAACTTTATTTTTCCTTACAGTAGAAATACACTGCTGGCTTGCTCACAAGGCAGAAGCTCCTTCCCCCTGCCCTCCTTGAAAATGTGGAGATGTGCCAGGTGTTCTAGAATGAATGGTCAACAAAGTCTAAGGAAATTTCCTGTGCTAGTCCATTGTGAAGGAGGGCTACACCTTCTGGTTCATCAGCTGCTTTGAAGAAATATCCTTTGCTGGATTTTGCTGGGCTGTCACCAGGGGCCATGGTTATCTGCTTCCTGTCTGCTGATGTGGTTTTTGTTCTTTTAGCATCCCTTCCTGGAATAGAGCTGAGAAACACAAACTCAGCCTGCCCTGAGTGGGACGGTTTCTCTAATTATTTTTATTATTTTTTGAGACAAAATAAGAGTGCTTTTTCTTTTTATTTTTTGTACTTTTTCATATTTTAGGAAGTTTTCTATAAAACAGGCCATTACCTTGTTATAAGAAAAGTACAATAAATAGTCTGAGGTTGGAAGTTGGGTTTAAGGGGAAGAACTTCCCAGTGGTGTATTTATCATATCCTTTATGTACTAACATCTTTAAGATATTTCCCTTATGCCTAATATCTTATATTTATTAGTAGCTTTTGACCAGTAAAGACCACTAAAACTTGTACATCTGAAATACTTTGAAAAAAATACTAATTTTAAATTGTAAGAAAATGTTAACAGTAAGAAAAATAATGTTCATTATACAATATTATATAAAATACAATAGTTATAAATTTAAAATTATAGAATAAAATTATTATAGTTTTAAATTGTAAACCTTACCAGAAATGAGACATGAAAAATATCACATATTGTACACCTAAAACTAATATTACACTGTATGTTAACTTAGTGGAATTTAAATAAAAACTTTAAAAAAATAAATAAATAATAAAAATCACAGAAGCTATCTAGAAGGAAATTAGTCAAAATGACTCAAAAGCCAATAATGGAAATGAGTATAATGCTGATGAATTTCTGGATGAATTCCCAGTATGTTCAATTTTGATTTCAGTCCAGGGAAAAATCAATTTTTTTGTTCATAATCCTGTCTTATATCTACATAAAAACCATATAACATGAAGACTTTAGTTGCCATTAGGGTTGAGAGAATTAAGAAGTGAACTCTAGCATATGAGTGAGATAAGCTCCATGGTAGAATAGGCAGCTGCAAGCTCCCATCCCTCACAAAACACTTCACAACAAGCAGAAATGGCCAGAACACACTTTGTCAGAACTCTGAAAAAAAGTCAAAGGCTCACAGCAACCAAGCAAACCTTACATCAAAAGAAAGGCAATGGTAACCAAGTCCCAGCCCCTCGTGGTTCCACTATAGTCTTGAAGGCCATGGATCATATTCCCAGTGAGGGACCCTGGTCCCTGACTCCAAAGCAGCAGAGCAGAACCCGGTCACAAATTATTGTGCAGGGCCATTTCCATCTGTCTGGGGGCTTCTAGGGGTCTAACACAAGGTGCTCTTCTCTGTTTTGCCTACCTCGGCACTCACCCAGCCTGGGAAAGCATAGGGCATTAACTGAAATTGTTGTAAACTAGATAAACAAGCTACAGGCACCTAGACAAAAGATTACAGTTGAGACCCACAACAGACTGAGTCCTGGGAGAAAGAGGCTGGAGAGAGTCACTTTGGTCAGAGCATCAGAAGCACTACACACTAAGAAGGGATTTAAAAAGCCACATTCATGTCCCAGGGCAAGATGTAGGCTCCAAAAAGGTCTTAGAAGTCCTTGTGCTTTCCCCTTGGGCTGATCTTAGGCTCAGTACAAATCTGGCTGAGTGGTGAAGGGCAGCCCCAGCAGAGAGCCAAGAGAGGTTTTTTTTTTTTTTTTTTTTTTTCCCTCTCCTGGCATTCACGAAAAGCACTAGCAGAATGCAAGCTAAGGAGGAGAGCCTCAATAATCAAACATGAAAAGGAAGGCAATCTCTGCAAAAATAGTTGTGACAACATCAACTCACTACACAGAATAGTAAACCTTCAAAAAACAAGACAAAATAGCAAACCTTGGGGAATGAAAATGATCTGATTTTACCACTGCCACATTATAATGTCCAAACTCCCAGTTTTCAACAACAAATAAATTATGTGGCATAAAAAGAACTAGGAAAGTATGCCTGATGTAAAGGAACAAAATCAGTTGACAAACAACGCCCTTGGTGAAGTCCAGATGTTGGGTTTACTAGACAAAGAATTAAACCACTGTCTTATGCTCAAAAAGCTGATGGAAAACACAGAAAAAGAAAGAAAAATGGTCCCAGGTAAAACTGGTATTATTGTGGTTGGGGTCTGCAACTCCAATTTTTGTTTCTTTCAAATAAAAAGGTACACAAAACATTATAAAAATCAAAAATGCATATGTATTGGGCATGCAATGTATAAAGATCTTATTTGAAATGACAACAACATTAATGGGAAAGACAGAGTTGAGTGGGAGTAGAGTTTTCATGTTACTGGAGATAAGTCCATAACAGTTTAAACTAGATTGTTACAAATTTCGGAGATTAAATATTAATCCCCATGGAAACTATAAAACATCACTGAAAGAAAATAATTAAGACCTAAATAAAAGACAGGATCCCATGTTCATGGATTTGGAAGACTTCATATTTTTAGATATCAATTGAAAAATAATCCACAGATTGAACACAATCCCTATCAAAATTGCAACAGCCTTTTTTTTCCCCAGAAATGGAAAAAATGATCCCTAAATTCATATGGAATTGTAAAGACCCAAAATAATCAAAAGAAATATTTAAAAAAAAAGAACAGAAGACTCACACTTCCTCATTTCAAAACTTAATACAAAGCTACAATAATTAGAACAGTGAGGTACTGACATGGATAGATGGTAGAACAATACAATAGAACGGAGAGTATACTAACATACCCATGTATCAATGGCCATGTGATTTTGACAAGAGTGCCTAGGCCATTCAATGGGGAAAAATTTGGCTTTTCAACAGATGGTATTGGGCAACCAGATTTCCATGTGCAGAAGAATGAAGTTGGACTCCTACTTCAAACCATATTCAGGAATTAACTCAAAAGAGGTCAACAGCTTAAATATAAGAGCTAAAATCATAAAGTTCTTAGGAGAAAATATAAGGATAAATCTTCATGACCTCAATTTTGGCAACACAGTCAGATACGATGCAAAAGCATGAGCAACAAAATAAAAAAGTAAATTGGACATCATTAAAATTTAAAACTTTTGCACATCAAAAAACACTATCATAAGAGGAAAATGTTTGCAAATCATATATCTGATTACTGTTTATATAAAGAATTGCTGTAGCTCAAGAACAAACACAAGCAAACAGATTTTAAAAATGGGCAAATGATTAGAATAGACCTTTTTTCCAAAGAAGATATGCAATGGGCCAAGAAGCACAAGAAAGATGCTCAACATCGTTAGTCATGAGGGAAATGCAAATAAAGCCATAATGAGATATTACATCACATCAAAAAGGATGGATATAATTTTTAAAAAGAAAATTAAAAAGAAAATAATCAGTTTGGTAACAATGTGAGGAAACTGGAAGCATCACTCACTGCTGATGAGAATGTAAAATGGTGCAGCCACTATGGAAAACAGTTGGGCACTTCCTCAGAAAGTGAAACACAGAATTACGATCAGACCCAAAAATTCAACTCCTATGTATATACCCCAAATAAGAGAAAACAAGTTCTCCAACAGATTTATGTACACCAACATTTATTGCAGCATTATTCACAGTAGCCAAAAGGTGGAAACAACTAAAAGTCCATCAACTGATGAATAGATAAACAAAATGTAGTATATATGTACAACAGAATATTATTCAGCCACAAAAGGAATGAAATTCTGATTTTTGCTACAATAAGGATGCTCCTTGAAACATTATGCTAAATGAAATGAGCCAGACACAACAGAACAAATATTGCATGATTACATTTTTACAAAATATCTAGGCAAATTCATGCATTTAGAAACTAAATGTTACTAGGGCCTGGGGACAGGGCAGAATGAGAAGTTATTCCTTATTGGATAGAGTTTCTATTTGGGTTAATACAACCTTTGGAAATAGATAGTGGTAATAGTTGTACAATATTCGGAATGTAATTAGTGCCACAGAATTATACCCTTAAAATGGTTAAGATGGAAATTTTTGTTTTATATATTTTACCACAGTAAAGAATATTACAATAACAAATTATAGTAGTAAATTTAATTTAAATAATGATGAAATAAATACAATGATTTTTTTTTTTTTTTTTTTTTATTTATTTGAGACAGAATGAGAGAGAGAGAGAGCACATGAGAGGGGGGAGGGTCAGAGGGAGAAGCAGGCTCCCTGCCGAGCAGGGAGCCCGATGCGGGACTCGATCCAGGGACTCCAGGATCATGACCTGAGCCGAAGGCAGTCGCTTAACCAACTGAGCCACCCAGGCGCCCCTAAATACAATGATTTTAAGCCATGTTATAGTTATATGGAACAAAAATATGGGATGTTTATATAAAGTTTTGAAATAGGTATTTTAAGACTAGTATGATGGTTTCAGAATCACTACTAACCAGCAATTCTCTCAATATCTTTAAATATGAATTTCTTCATCCAGTATATCAAATTCTATAATTTCCTTACTAAATTCACAAGGCATTATGTATGAGACACAAGTGAAGTTCTTCAACTAGTAATACTTTGAAAACAGTAAAAATGTTATCCATTTTTTAAGATAGGATTATTCATTATGCAACTGCATGGTTTGTATAAATGCCATAATAGAGTCCATAGGCTCTATGTGATTTTTAAGCAAAGCAAAAAGATGCCTCAAGTAGGGATTTTTGCAAAAGGATAATAAAAATGCATGTGTATTGATCTGAGTTAACTTTACAAACAACTTTTCTGCACAAATTACATTGGTACATGTCTATAATAATGATCCTTTGTGAATTCCAGTATCTAGCAAGAATACTAATTTTGCTAAGCATGCAGGGAACCATTTGTAATCATTTAAATTCCTCAGAGATCTTTGTTCTTAGACTCATTTCACACAAAATAATTCTTACATTTCCAGGTTAAACAAAATGAAAGATCCAGAACTTAAAAAAACAAACAAGAAAACAAAAACCATGGCCCCATCCAATACATCATGTATTTGCTCAAAATTATCTGCAGTAGGAGCAAGATGGCGGAGGAGTAGGAGACCTGGATTTCGTCTGGTCCCAGGAATTCAGCTGGATAAGGATCAAACCATTCTGAACACCTACAAACTCAACAGGAGATTGAAGAAAAGAATAGCAGCAACTCTCTGAACAGAAAAGCGACCACTTTCTGGAAGGTAGGACGAGCGGAGAAGTGAATCCGAGGCGATATTCGGGAGGATAGACGGCGGGGGAGGGGCCTCCGTCGGCCGCTTCTGGCAAGTGATAGAGCCGCGGAGCACAAAATCGGGACTTTGAGAAGTCTGCTCCGCTGAGGGACGTCACTCTGGTGGCGAAGTGGGGGGTGGAACCCTCGCGGGACAGTGTGGTCTCAGGACCCTCGGGGTCACAGAAAGACCGGGGGTGCCTGAGTGCAGCAGAGCTCCCAGGTATCGGAGCGGGAAAGCCGGCTGCAGAGACGGAGCCCAGGCGCGGGCTCTCAGCTCGGGGTTGCTATAAACCGTGATCCGCGGCACAGTCGGGCCACTGCTCCTCCAGCAGGGACCCAACAAGCGGCAGATCCGGGGAGACTCCCCTTCCTCCCCCGGGAGGAGAGGTGCGGGAGCGCACCGCGGGGATCTGCTGGGTTTGGAGACTCCACCCGGGGTCGGGTGCCAGATAGAAAGGCGCGGTCACAGGCCGGGTGAGCACGGAGTGCGGCCGGAGACCGGGGAGACGGGAGTGACTGACTGCTTTTCTCTGGGGGCTCGCTGAGGAGCGGGACCCCGAGTTCTCGGCTCCTCCGGGGCGGAGACTGGGAGGCCGCCATTTTCACTCTCCGCCTCCAAAGCTGTACGGAGAGCTTGCAGGGAACAAAAGCTCCGGAGAGCAAACCCGAGCAGATTACTTAGTCCAGACCGGCAAGGGCAGGACAATTCCGCCTCCGGCAAAGACATTTGGGAACCACGGCAACAGGCCCCTCCCCCAGAAGATCAGCGAGAACAGCCAGCCAAGGTCAAGTATACCGATCAATGAGAACGGCAGAACTCCAGCGCTAGGGGAAAAATGCGCATAGAATTCATGGCTTTTTTACCATGATTCTTTAGTCTTTCAAATTTAATTTTTTTTTAGCTTTTTTAAAAAATTTTTCTTTTTCCCTTTTTCAACCAACATCTTATCAATCCCTTTTTTTAAAAAAAACATTTTTAGTTTTCATTTTTATTTTTCATTTTTAGAGTCATATTCTACCCCTTCATAGTAGTTACCCATATTTTTGGCATATATATATAAGTTGTTCTCTCTTTAAAATTTTGAGATAGTTTCTTCTAACAGATCAAAATATACCCTAAATCTCTATTGTATGGTTTTTTCTACTCCCCTGCCTGATCACATTCTCTCCCTTTTTTTTTTCTCTTTTTTTTTTAAATCCTCTTCTTTCTTTTTTCAAACAACTTCTTATCAATTCCTTTTATAAAATTTTTTATAATTTCCATCCTTATAGTCATATTCCATCCCTTCATAATATCAACCCTTATTTTTGTACATATATAAGCTTTTCTTTCCTTAAAATTTTGGGAGGCACTTTCTTCTAACAGACCAAATACAACCAAAATCTAGTGTGTGGCACTGATCTATATACCAGCCTGATCATATTTGATCACATTGTTTTTTTTGTTTTTTTTTCTGTTTTTGTTTGTTTTTATCTTTATCTTTTTCTTTTCCTTTTTTTTTTCTTTTTCTTTTTTCTCTCTTTCCCTTTCTTTTCCCATGCTTCAGGTCTTTTCTGATTTGTTTAGAGTATATTTTCTGGGAACGTTGTTACCCTGCTAGCATTTCCTTCTCTCATTAATCTATTCTCCTCTGGACAAAATGACAAGATGGAAAAAATCACCGCAACAAAAAGAACAAGAGGTAGTACCGACTGCCAGGGACCTAATCAATACGGACATTAGTACGATGTCAGATCTAGAGTTCAGAATCATCACTTTAAAGATACTAGCTGGGGTTGAAAAAAGCATGGAAGTTATTAGAGAAAGCCTTTCTGGAGAAGTAAAAGAACTAAAATCGAACCAAGTAGAAATCAAAAAGGCTATTAATGAGGTGCAATCAAATACGGGGGTGCTAACTGCTAGGATAAATGAGGCAGAAGAAAGAATCAGTGAGATAGAAGACAAAATGATGGAAAATAAAGAAGCTGAGAAAAAGAGAGATAAACAACTACTGGATCATGAGGGCAGAATTCGAGAGATAAGCGATACCATAAGATGAAACAATATTAGAATAATTGGGATCCCAGAAGAAGAAGAAAGAGAGAGAGGGGCAGAAGGTATAATGGAGCAAATTATAGCAGAGAACTTCCCTAATTTGGGGAAGGAAACAGGCATCAAAATCCAGGAAGCACAGAGAACCCCTCTCAAAATCAATAAAAATAGGTCAACACCCTGACATCTAATAGTAAAACTTACGAGTCTCAGAGACAAAGGCAAAATCCTGAAAGCAGCTCAGGAGAAGAGATATGTAACCTACAATGGTAGAAACATTAGATTGGCAATAGACCTATCCACAGAGACCTGGCAGGCCAGAAAGGACTGGCAGGATATATTCAGAGCACTAAATGAGAAAAATATGCAGCCAAGAATACTATATCCAGCTAGGCTGTCATTGAAAATAGAAGGAGAGATAAAAAGCTTTCAGGACAAACAAAAACTAAAGGAATTTGCAAACACGAAACCAGCGCTACAAGAAATCTTGAAAGGGGTCCTCTAAGCAAAGAGAGAGCCTGAAAGCAACATAGGCCAAAAAGGAACACAGACAATATAAAGTAACCGTCACCTTACAGGCAATACAATGGCACTAAATTCCTATCTTTCAATAGTTACCCTGAATGTAAATGGGCTAAATGCCCCAATCAAAAGACACAGGCTATCAGATTGGATTAAAAAACAAGACCCATCGATATGCTGTCTGCAAGAGACTCAGTTTAGACCAAAAGACATCCCCAGATTGAAAGTGAGGGGGTGGAAAACCATTTACCATGCTAATGGACACCAAAAGAAAGCTGGGGTGGCAATCCTTATATCAGACAAATTAGATTTTAGACCAAAGACTGTAATAAGAGATGAGGAAGGACACTATATCCTACTTAAAGGGTCTATCCAACAAGAAGATCTAACAATTGTAAATATCTATGCCCCTAACATGGGAGCAGCCAATTATATAAGGCAATTAATACCAAAAGCAAAGAAACACATCGACAACAATACAGTAATAGTGGGGGACTTTAACACCTCCCTCACTGAAATGGACAGATCATCTAAGCAAAAGATCAACAAGGAAATAAAGACTTTAAATGACACACTGGACCAAATGGACTTCACAGACATATTCAGAACATTCCATCCCAAAGCAACAGAATACACATTCTTCTCTAGTGCCTATGGAACATTCTCCAGAATAGATCACATCCTAGGTCATAAATCAGGTCTCAACCGGTACCAAAAGATTGGGATCATTCCCTGCCTATTTTCAGACCACAATGCTTTGAAACTAGAACTCAATCACAAGAGGAAAGTCGGAAAGAAATACATGGAGGCTAAAGATCATCCTACTAAGGAATGAATGGGTCAACCAGGAAATTAAAGAAGAATTAAAAAAATTCATGGAAACCAATGAAAATGAAAACACAACTATTCAAAATCTTTGGGATGTAGCAAAGGCAGTCCTAAGAGGAAAGTATATGGCAATACAAGCCTCTCTCAAATAACAAGAAAGATCTCAAGTACACAACCTAACCCTACACCTAAAGGAGCTGGAGAAAGAACAGCAAATAAAGCCTAAACCCAGCAGGAGAAGAGAAATAATTAAGATCAGAGCAGAAATCAATGAAATAGAAACCAAAAGAACAGTAGAACAGATCAACGAAACTAGGAGCTGGTTCTTTGAAAGAATTAACAAGATTGATTAACCCCTGGCCAGACTTATCGAAAAGAGAAGAGAAATGACTGAAATCAACAAAATCATGAATGAAAGAGGAGAAATCACAACCAACACCAAAGAAATACAAACAATTATAAGAACATATTATGAGCAACTCTATGCCAGCAAATTAGATAACCTGGAAAAAATGGATGCATTCCTAGAGATATATCGACTACCAAAACTGAACCAGGAAAAAATAGAAAACCTGAACAGACCTATAACCACTAAGGAAATTGAAGCAGTCATCAAAAATCTCCCAACACACAAAAGCCCAGGGCCAGATGGCTTCCCAGGGGAATTCTACCAAACATTTAAAGAAGAATTAATACCTATTCTTCTGAAACAGTTCCAAAAAATAGAAATGGAAGGAAAACTTCCAAACTCATTTTATGAGGCCACCATTACCTTGATCCCAACACCAGACAAAGACCCCATCAAAAAGGAGAACTATAGACCAATATCCCTGATGAACATGGATGCAAAAATTCTCACCAAAATACTAGCCAATAGGATCCAACAGTACATTAAAAGGATTATTCACCTCGACCAAGTGGGATTTATCCCTGGGCTGCAAGGTTGGTTCAACATCCGCAAATCAATCAACGTGATACAATACATTAACAAAAGAAAGAACAAGAATCATACGATCCTCTCAATAGATGCAGAAAAAGCATTGGACAAAGTACAGCATCCTTTCTTGATCAAAACTCTTCAGAGTATAGGTATAGAGGGTACATACCTCAATATCATAAAAGCCATCTATGAAAAACCTACAGCGAATATCATTCTAAATGGGGAAAAACTGAGAGCTTTCCCCGTAAGGTCAGGAACGTGGCAGGGATGTCCACTATCACCACTGCTATTCAACATAGTATTGGAAGTCCTAGCCACAGCAATCAGACAACAAAAAGAAATAAAAAGCATCCAAATTGGCAAAGAAGAAGTCAAACTCTCACTCTTTGCAGATGATATTATACTTTATGTGGAAAACCCCAAAGACTCCACCCCAAAACTGCTAGAACTCATACAGGAATTCAGTCAAGTGGCAGGATATAAAATCAATGCACAGAGGTCAGTGGCATTCCTATACACCAACAACAAGACAGAAGAAAGATAAATTAAGGAGTCGATCCCATTTACAATTGCACCCAAAACTATAAGATACCTAGGCATAAATCTAACCAAAGAGGCAAAGGATCTGTACTCAGAAAACTATAAAATACTCATGAAAGAAATTGAGGAAGACACAAAGAAATGGAAAAACTTTCCATGCTCATGGATTGGAAGAACAAATATTGTGAAGATGTCAATGCTACCTAGAGCAATCTACACATTCAATGCAATCCCCATCAAAATACCATCCACTTTTTTCAAAGAAATGCAACAAATAATCCTAAAATTTGTATGGAACCAGAAAAGACCCTGAATAGCCAGAGGTATGTTAAACAAGAAAAGCAAAGCTGGCGGCATCACAATTCCGGACTTCCAGCTCTATTACAAAGCTGTCATCATCAAGACAGTATGGTACTAGCACAAAAACAGACACATAGATCAATGGAACAGAATCGAGAGCCCAGAAATGGACCCTCAACTCTATGGTCAACTAATCTTTGACAAAGCAGGAAAGAATGCCCAATGGAAAAAAGACAGTCTCTTCAACAAATGGTGTTGGGAAAATTGGACAGCCACATGCAGAAGAATGAAACTGGACCATTTCCTTACACCACACACAAAAATAGACTCCAAATGGTTGAAAGACCTCAATGTGAGACAGGAGTCCATCAACATCCTAAAGGAGAACACAGGCAGCAACCTCTTCGACCTCAGCCGCAGCAACTTCTTCCTAGAAACATCGCCAAAGGCAAGGGAAGCAAGGGCAAAAATGAACTCTTGGGACTTCATCAAGATAAAAAGCTTTTGCAAAGCAAAGGAAACAGTCAACAAAACCAAAAGACAACTGACAGAATGGGAGAAGATATTTGCAAATGACCTATCAGATAAAGGGCTAGTATCCAAAATCTATAAAGAATTTATCAAACTCAACACCCAAAGAACAAAGAATCCAATCAAGAAATGGGCAGAAGACATGAACAGACATTTTTCCAAAGAAGACATCCAAATGGCCCACAGACACATGAAAAAGAGCTCAATATTGCTCGGCATCAGGGAAATCCCAATCAAAACCTCAATGAGATACCACCTCACACCAGTCAGAATGGCTAAAATTAACAAGGCAGGAAATGACAGATGTTGGCGGGGATGCGGAGAAAGGGGAACCCTCCTACACTGTTGGTGGGAATGCAAGCTGGTGCAGCCACTCTGGAAAACAGTATGGATGTTCCTTAAAAAGTTGAAAATAGAGCTACCATATGATCCAGCAATTGCACTCCTGGGTATTTACCCCAAAGATACAAAAGTAGGGACCCGAAAGGGTACGTGCACCCCGATGTTTATAGCAGCAATGTCCACAATAGCCAAACTGTGGACAGAGCCAAGATGTCCTTTGACAGATGAATGGATAAAGAAGAGGTGGTATATATATACAATGGAATATTATGCAGCCATCAAAAGGAATGAGATCTTGCCATTTGCAATGACATGGATGGAACTGGAGGGTATTATGCTGAGCGAAATAAGTCAAACAAAGAAAGACATGTATCATATGACCTCACTGATATGAGGAATTCTTAATCTCAGGAAACAAACTGAGGGTTGCTGGAGTGGGGGGTCGGGTGGGAGGGATGGGGTGACTGGGTGATAGACACTGGGGATGGTATGTGCTTTTGTAAGCGCTGTGAATTGTGCAAGACTGTTGAATCTCAGATCTGTACCTCTGAAACAAATAATGCAATATATGTTAAGAAAAAAAAAAGAAGAAGAAGAAGATAGCAGGAGGGGAAAATGAAGGGGGGGGAATCAGAGGGGTAGACGAACTATGAGAGATGATGGACTCTGAAAAACAAACTGAGGGTTGTAGAGGGGAGGGGGGTGGGAGGATGTGTTAGCTAGTGATGGGTATTGAGGAGGGCACGTTCTGCATGGGGCCACTGGGTGTTATGCACAAACAATGAATCATGGAACACTACATCTAAAACTAATGATGTAGGGACGCCTGGGTGGCTCAGTTGGTTAAGCGACTGCCTT
Organism: Phoca vitulina; assembly: GCF_004348235.1. Lineage (NCBI taxonomy): Eukaryota > Metazoa > Chordata > Mammalia > Carnivora > Phocidae > Phoca > Phoca vitulina. The sequence goes on along the minus strand of NW_022589718.1, from coordinate 35,594,240 downwards.
CGGCTCAGGTCATGATCCTGGAGTCCCGGGATCGAGTCCCACATCAGGCTCCCTGCCCGGCAGGGAGTCTGCTTCTCCCTCTGACCCTCCTCCCTCTCATGCTCTCTGTCTCTCATTCTCTCTCTCTCAAATAAATAAATAAAATCTTAAAAAATAAATAAATAAATAAAACTAATGATGTAATGTATGGGGATTAACATAACAATAAAAGAAAAGATTCTTAGCTATAGGAAAAACAAACAGGGTTTCTGGAGGGGAAGTGGGTAGGAGGATTTGGTAACTGACTGATGGGCATTAAGGAGGGCACTTGATGGAATGAGCACTGGGTGTTATATGCAACTGATGAATCTCTAAATTCTACCTCTGAAACTAATAATACACTATATGTTAATTAAAAAAAAAAAATTACCTGCAGTTTCTTTCCACCCCACAATCTCAGGTTGCTGACATCTATCTTCTTTTCTAAGCTTCTAATTTTACTTTTATTCCCCTCATGATGCAGTTTTACTTATACAATGAATGGAAAATAGCACAACAACTTATAATACTGGAAAAACCATTCCACATTTCTTCTAAAATAATTTACCTATTTTTGCAAAGGATGGTATGCTGTGACAATTAAAATTATGTTTGTAACTATTAAACTTTTAGAAGGAATAAAATCCTCTCATCTATTTAACCTAAAATCCATTTAGAAAAGAAGGTTTACATGTAAGAGTACAATGTAAAATTACTTCCTGTTTATAGGTAAAGGACAATATGAGGCAACACTGTCCATGGTAATAGAGGCAGGGCATCAGAAGGACAAGAGCACAAGGGGGCCAATGGGTCCAATGGGAGAGGGGAAACAGGAAGAAAAAAGAGCACTCATCTGGTTAGGTGGAGGGAACACACTGGTGAATAAGAAACACTATTTTCCAGGACTTGGATGGAGTTATCCTTAATCTCCGAAGTACACCTCAAGTACGTCTGTCTCTGAGGTGACACACTGGGATAGAAATTTTGGATGATATTTGAAGACTTATAAATAAGGCACTCAACAGTCATAAGATTGGGACGTTTATTTTATTTATTTTTATTTTTTTTAATTTAATTTTATTTTATTATGTTATGTTAGTCACCATACAGTACTTCATTAGGTTTTTTAAATTCATTTAATTTTAACCTATTTTTTTTATTTTATTATATTAATCACCATACAATACATCATTAATTTTTGATGTAGTGATCCATGATTCATTGTTTGCGTATAACACCCAGTGATCCATGCAGTACGTGCACTCCTTAATACCCATCACCCAGTTACCCCATCCTTCCAACACGCTCCCCTCTAAAACCCTCAGTTTGTTTGTTGGAATCCATGGTCTCTCATGGTTCATCTCCCCCTCCAATTTCCCCCCTTTCATTTTTCCCTTCCTTCTCCTAAAGTCCTCCATGCTATTCCTTATGTTCCACAAATAAGTGAAACCATATGATAACTGACTTTCTCTGCTTGATTTATTTCACTTAACACAATCTCCTCCAGGCCCATCCATGTTGATGTAAAAGTTGGGTATTCATCCCTTCTGATGGCTGAGTAATATTCCACTGTATAAATGGACCATATCTTCTTTATTCATTCATCTGTTGAAGGGCATCTTGGGTCTTTCTATAGTTTGGCTATTGTGGACATTGCTGCTATGAACATTGTGGTACATATGGACCTTCTTTTCACTACATGTGTGTCTTTGGTTAATACCCAGTAGTGCAATTGCTGGGCCATAGGGTACCTCTATTTGTAATTTTTTGAGGCACCTCCACACTGTTTTCCAAAGTGGCTGTACCAACTTGCATTCCCACAACAATGCAGGAGTGTTCCCCTTTCTCTACAACCTCTCCATTTGTTGTTTTAGCCTTGTCAATTTTTGCCATTCTAACTGGTGTAAGGTGGTATCTCAATGTGGTTTGATTTGAATTTCCTTGATGGCTAATAATGATGAGCATTTTTTCATGTGTCAGCCATTTGTATGTCTTCTTTTGACAAGTGTTTGTTCATGTCTTCTGCCCATTGTTTGACTTGATTATTTGTCTTTTGGGTGTTGAATTTGAGAAGGTCTTCATAGATCTTGGATATCAGCCCTTTGTCTGTAGTGTCATTTGCAAATATCTTCTCCCATTCTGTGGGTTTCCTTTTTGTTTTGTTGACTGTTTCCTTTGCTGTGCAGAAGCTTTTTATCTTGATGAAGTCCCAAAAGTTCATTTTCATTTTTGTTTCCCTTGCTGTTGGAGATGTATCTTGAAAGAAGTTGCTGTGCCCGATGTCGAAGAGGTTACTGCCTATGTTCTCGTCTAGTATTTTGATGGATTCCTGTCTCACATTGAGGTCTTTGATCCATTTTGTGTTTATCTTTGTGTATGGAGTTAGGGAATGGTTGAGTTTCATTCTTCTGTATATAGCGGTCCAACTTTCCGCACCATTTATTGAAGAGAGTGTCTTTTTTCCATTGCATATTTTTTACTGCTTTGTCAAAGATTATTTGACCACAGAGTTGAGGGCCCATATCTGGGCTCTCTAATCTGTTCCATTGATCTATATGTCTGTTTTTGTGCCAGTACCATGCTGTCTTGGGATCACTGCTTTGTAATATAGCTTGAAATCAGGCAACATCATGCCCCCAGCTTTGTTTTTCTTTTTCAACATTGGCTTGGCGATTCTGGGTCTTTTCTGATTCCATACAAATTTTAGGATTGTTTGTTCCAGCACTTTGAAAATTGTCATTGGAATTTTGATCAGGATGGCATTAAAGGTATAGATTGCTCTGGGCAACACAGACATTTTAACAATGTTTATTCTTCCGATCCATGAGCATGGAATGTTTTTCCATCTTTTGTGTCTTCTTCAATTTCTTTCATGAGTGTTCTGTAGTTCCTAGAGTATAGATCCTTTACCTCTTTTGTTAGGTTTATATCAATTAATGGCAACAAAGAGTTTCTAAGGGCAGAAACGAAAGTTGAACTGGGAGAACATAAAAATGTTATCAATGAGATCGAATCTAATCTAGATACTCTAACAGTTAAGGTAAATGAGGCAGAATAATGAATTAGTGATCTAGAAGACAAATTGATAGAAAAGAAGGAAAAAGAGGAGGCCTGGGAGAAACAGCTTAAAATCCATGAAAGCAGAATTGGAGAAATAAATGATGCCGTGAAACATTCCAATGCCAGAATTATTGGGGCATCTTAGGGCAGTTAGGGGGTAGAGATTCCTTATGTACAGAGGGAAGAACATCAGAATAACACCATACCTATCCACAGAGGCCTGGCATGCCAGGAAGGGCTGGCAAGACATATTCAGGGTACTAAATGAGGAGAACATGCAGCCAAGAATACTTTATTTGGCAAGGCTGTCATTTAGAATGGATGGAGAGATGCAAAGCTTCCAAGACTGGCAGAATCTGAAAGAATATGTGACCACTAAGCCGGCCCTGCAAGAAATATTAAGGGGGAGTTCTATAAAAGGAGAAAGACCCCAAGAGTGATATAGCACAGAAATTTACAGAGACAATCTATAGAAACAAGGACTTTAGAGGCAACATGATGACAATAAATTCATATCTTTCAATAATCACTCTCAACATGAATGGCCTAAATGCTCCCCATGAAATGGAACAGGGTTGCAGATTGGATAAAAATACAGGACCCATCCATATGCGGTCTACAAGAGATTCATTTTGAACCTAAAGATACATCCAGACTGAAAGTGAAGGGATGGAGATCCATCTTCCATGCCAACAGACCTCAAAAGAAAGACAGGGTAGCAATTCTCATATCAGACAAATTAGATTTTAAGCTAAAGACTGTAGTTAGAGATACAGAAGGACACTATATCATTCTTAATGGGACATTTATTTTATTATTACCCAGAATGTTTCTTCATCTATTTTAGGAAAGCACATGAAAAGAAAACCCTTAAAACTAAAGTTTGGGTCATTAAGAATTGTAATATCAATAAGTAAATGATATCAAACATCAATGAAAAAAATCAAAGAATATCTAAATAATGGAGAGATATTCCATAGTCATGAATTGGAAGATTCAATATTGTTAAAATGTCATTTTTTTTTCCTAAATTCATCTATAGATTCAACACAACCTTGATCAAAACCCCAGAAAGCTATTTTGTAGATATTGACAAACTGACACTAAAGTTTATGTGGAAAGGCAGAACTCTAGAATTACAGACACAATACTGAAGAAGAACAAAGTTGGAGGGTGACACTATTAAATTTGAAGACTTACTCCAAAACTATAGTAATCAAGACAATATGGCATCGGTGAAAGAATAGACACATAGATCGATTGAACACAAAAGGCAGTCCAAAAATAGACCCACAAAATACAGTCAACTGATCCAAAAGCAATTCAAAGAAGAAAGGAAAGGAAAATCTTTTCAGCAAAGAGTGCTGGAAAAATTGGATGTCTATGGGGAAAAAAAATGAAGTCATACAGAGAACTGATATCTTTCACAAAAATTAACCCAAATTCTCATGGACATAAATATAAAATGCAATTTTATAAAACTTACAGGAGAAATTATAGGAAAAAATATAAGTATCCTTGGATTTGGTGATGAGTTTTTAGATACAATAATTAAAACACAATCAATGAGGGGCGCCTGGGTGGCTCAGTTGGTTAAGCAGCTGCCTTCGGCTCAGGTCATGATCCCAGGGTCCTGGGATCGAGCCCCGCATCGGGCTCCCTGCTCGCCGGGGAGCCTGCTTCTCCCTCTCCCTCCGCCTGCCTCTCTGCCTACTTGTTCTCTCTCTCTATCTCTCTGTCAAATAAATAAATAAAATCTTTAAAAAAAATTAAAAAAAAAAAAACACAATCAATGAAAGGAAAATCTGATGAGTTGGATTTTATTAAATTTTTTTTTTTAACTTTTTTTTTAAGTAGGCTCTACACGCAATGTGAGGCTTGAACTCACAATCCTAAGATCAAGAGTCACATGCTCTACTGACTGAGCCAGCCAGGTGCCCCACGTTAGACTTTATTACAATAAAAAGTTCTGCTCTGCAAAAGACAGTGTCAAAGAATCGAGAGACAAACTGCAAACTCAGATAAACATATACAAAATGAATATCCATTAAAAGGACTTGTATGTAAAATACACAAATAACTTAAAATTACAGAACAACAGACTCAACTAAAAAGTAGATGAGTCATATAAATGGATAACTCTCTGAAGAGTACAAAGAGATAGCAAATAAACATATGATAAGGAGCTTGACATCATTTGTCATTGGGGAAATGCAAATCAATGAAATGAAGTTCTATAACACACCCCTTAGAACGTTAGGATGAAAAATCTGACAATATCCAGTGCTGGCGAGAATACACAGCAACAGAACTCATTCACTCCTGGTAGGGATGCAAAATGGCACAGCCACGTTGGAAGACAATTTGATGATTTTTCACAAACCAAGAACCTTACCATACAATAAGCACATTATGTGGTATATTTCAATTGATTTGAAAACTTATGTCCACATACAAATGAATGTTTCTAGGGGCACCTGGGTGGCTCAGTCAGTTAAGTGTCCAAATCTTGATTTTGGCTCAGGTCATGATCTCAGGGTCTTGGTATGGAGCCCTGTGTTGGGCTCTTCACTCAGCTGGGAATCTGAATCTCCCTTACCCTCTGCCCCTCTCCCCACTCATGTAGTCTTCTCTCTCTCTCTCCCTAAAATAAATATATAAAATCTTTTTAAAAATGAATGTTTCTAGTAGTTTTATCTTAATTGACAGAACTGAAAGCAACCAAGATGCCCTTCAATAGGTAAAAGAATAAACAAAGTGACGTACTCATATAGTGAAATATTATTGAATAATGAAAAAGAATGGGCTGTCTAGTATGACAAGACATGGACGAATCTCACATACATATTACTAACATAGTCTGAAATACTCTATTTACATTTGTGTTCCTATAACAAAAATACCATAGAATGGGTGCCTTAAGCAATAAGCATTTATTTCTCAGTGTTCTAGAGACTATGAAGTCCAAGATGAAGGTGCTGGCAGACCTGGTGTCTAATGAAAACTCACTTCCTGGTATGCTGATGGACATTTTCTAACTGTGTCCTCACATGACTGAGAGTAGAGAGCAAGCAAACTCTTATGTCTCTTCTAATAAAGGAACTAATCCCATCATGAAGGCTCCACCTTCATGACTTAATCATTTCCAAAATGCCCCAATTCCTATTACTATCATCCTTGAGGGGTAGGATTTCAGCATATGCAATTTGAGGGACACAAACATTTGTCTATGACAATAACATTCTAGAAAAGGCAAACTAACGGCATGGTAAACAGATCAGAAGTTGCCAAGGTTCTATTTTTTTGTATAGAGTATTCTATATGATACTCTAACAGTGAATGCACGACATTATGCATTTGTCAAAACTCATAGAACTTTAGAACATAAACAATGAAACTTAAAGTATGCAAATTTTAAAAAGTCAGTTTTCCCCAATTGGGGTGTGGGTTAATTCTAAAACTCTCTCTCTCTCTTTCTCTCTATTGGATTGAACAATTAACTGGTGGTGGATGTTGGGAGGCTAGATCCTTTTGTTGAGTGGAAAGTTATAGAAAATCAATGAGAGAAAGTTGCAACAATGCATATGGGAGTAGGATAGACATCAGTATGGACTCATACACAGATTAACATAGACAGAGATGGCCATATTAAAGAAATATGTCTTGATATGTGCATATGCCAGACTTAGTACACAAAATTACTTTCCCTTGCTCTGTCAGATGAGAGGGACTCAAAATAATAAAACCCTGGTAGCAACAAGCACACCTACTTCACAGAACTTGTTTGCTAATACCTTTCTCCAACAAAGAACCAAGGATCCTTGGAGTAATGACTGATGCTGGGACTCAGACAGAAAATATACAAGTGAGCCTAGAGCATCTTATAGTGCCAGAAAGCGGGGAAGCACTCAAAAATCTCTCTCTCTCTCATAGACACACACAGACACACACACACAAAGAAATGAGAGCATGTCAAAGAGACACTGCACCCAATTAAACACATTCCCAGTAGCCATAACTGAAATAGTTTCAGCCACAAAATTAATAAAGTAGTACTGCATTATAATCCAAATTATTAGATAAATATCCATAAAACCACAGTGATATAAATAAATTACTGAATATTTTCTTAAATAGGGGAGAATAGAAAAATCTCCCACGTGGAAGAATTCCATAATTTATATAGAGAATTCATCATCAAATAAATGGAACATAACTTTTTACCCCTTCAGTGTGGACTATGTATAGTGACTTCCTTCTAAAGAGAACAGTATGAAAAACTGGGGGGGGGGTCACTTTATATTGGAGAAATTGACAAACACTACCTCAGCCAGGTGATCAAGGTCAACGTCAACAGTCATACATCATACATATCTTACCTCTGTGATCTTCTCAGAGAACCCAGAGCCCCAGGTCTAATCATGAGACAAATAGCAGACACATCTCATTCACAAGACATTCTAAAAAATACATGAGCTGCACTCCTCAAATCTGTCAAGGTCATCAAAAACAAGGAAATTTCAAAAACTTTCAGAGCCAAGAGACTGAGGAGGCATGATGACCATGCATGTAATGTGATGTAGAATACTGTATGAGATCTTGAAACAGATCATAGATATTAGGTAAAAGTAGAAATAAAAGGGAACCTGAATAAATCATGGACTTTATTTAGCTAATAATAATGTGTTAATAGTTTATTAATTGTGACAAATGTATGATACTAATATAAAGTGTTATATTAGGGGTGTTACATTAGAAGAAACTGAGTGCAGAATATATGGGAACTCTTTGAAGTACCTTCACAATTTTTCTGTGAATCTGTAACTATTCTAAAATAAAAATTACTATTTATAACAAAGCAAAATTATCTAGAAGTAAAGTGCCAGAATTCCTTAATTAACTTCATTCATAGAAGAGAGAAAAAAACTTTTTTTCCACAGGACAAAAGAAAATATCACATTATCCAGGTGATGACTGCAATGTGTAACAGATATTCTCCTAGTATGATTTAAACAAACAGGGGTTTACTTTCACCAAGTAATATGATGTTACTAGGAGAGCGGTAAGGAACAGCACAGTGGCTTAATGACATTATCAATAAATTAGAAATCATTCTATCATCCTCAACCTGAGGTTCATATCCTCAAGGTCACGAGATTGAATTACTTTCTACAGTCATCCCACCTAAAATCCAAAAAGGAATAAGTATTAAAATAAGTATTAAAAGGCAGGAACCACATACCAGATGAGCATATTGTTCATATTCAGGCAAACAGATGCATTCCCTAAAGACCTACTCGGTAGAACCACCATCCATTACAATGAACAGATTTTTTTTTTTTTTTTTTTTTTTTGGCAATGACCTGTGTAATACTGACATAACTAACTAGAATTAAAATAAAAACTTAAAAAAATCATCTATATGAAGTATGATCCCGAAATCATGTTTCTAAGCTAGCTAATCACCTCTCTGAGTAAACTGTAGGTTCTGTTAGTAATGGTAGGAGAAGTAAATGTTGACTGACAATTAACACTGTCTACCACCACTTATCCATGTGCATTTACCACAGAGAAAATATTTAGAAAAATAAACAGTCATGTATATTATGCTTATAGAGCATTTCTAATGGGCTATATGTTATGATAAAGATTCCATGTGCCCCAAACAAGTTAAATCTAGGTTTCTTTGTTAATTGGTCAAAAAATCAAAAATTGAATCAGAATACTCAACTACTTCAGGATGAGAGCTGGTCCAGTCCATGGCTATGCCTGGGTCCCCCGAGACCCAAATGGGTCTGCAGCTGCCAAGGATGTTTTTGGTGGCAGAGCCTTACTAGATCTGGAAAAACTTATTTCTACCCCAGAGCCTTTTATACAGGGGGTTATTCTGTCACTTTGCCAGAACAATTTCCACCAACAATCTATGCATCTTTATTTAAGGGAAGTTACCCAAGCATCAGACACCACTGAATCTTGAGTGAAACTCTGCACCATCTAGGCTAATTCTTGTGGAAAAATGAAGAGCTAGTACCCACTTATGCTTCTAGTTTTCTCAGGTTCTTAAAGCCTATTATCCTGCAACTTCTAATATGCTAGGAGGAAAAATATCAGAGCTCAAGAAATGTGAGTTTAAATACCACATCTGCCACTACCTAGCTATGTGATTTTAGGGACATCATTTATCATGTTTGCTCTCAGTTTGCCCATGAATGCAATGAAGTGGGTAAGACTGAATGACATGTACTTTCTGGGTCAAGGTTTCTGTTCTATAAAATGATGTCAACTAACCTGTAATTGATTATGAAGTATAACTTTATTCATCAGATTTCTACTAAGGCCAACAATAACTCATTAGCCTAAAATGTGTTGACTATTCTTTATGCTTAGTATTAATCAGAAACACATAACCTAAATCACTCCACTTATCTGCAGCTCTAATTCTTGGTGATTTAATTGTTGTACAGCTTGCCCAATGAACTGATGCCTTGTAATTAAGAAACATATTGTTTTGGATTCTCCCTTCCATTTCCATGCATTTGTACGTACTATTATATGATGTATTCTTCCCTCTCCTTCAACCCTTATGCCCACACTTCACTAGGCAAATTAAAGTCTTTTAAATTTGTTGTGATAGAAATAGTTAACTGCTCAGCAAAGTCCATTTGTTCTTCTTCCTGGACCAGCCAGACTTCATCTTTTGCTCTTCCTGACAGATGTAGCCAGGGGGCTGATTTCTAGATAATGCAATGTGAGTAAAAGGGTTGGTGCCATTTCTGGGCAGCCTCCTGTGAACTTAATAACAGCCACTGTTGGGTTATTTCTTATTCTGCCAGGTGAATGTGAGCTTGTGTTTGAGCCCTTATAAATGTATGGATCTTTGGTTTTTGCAAAAATTTAGTCCCTCTTAGTTACTATACTGTCATTGTAAATATGATTAATAACTTGAAAACTAGGATAGTATGTATACTCTTTCTTCTTTCCTAACTTTGCCTTCATGTCAGAATTACTGATTTTCTGAGGGCAATTTAGTCACTCTTCCACAATGCTCTGAAAGAATCCTGACTAGGTGACCATTAAATCACCCACAAGGCTCTGTCACCAAAAGTATCATCTTGTATTATGTATATTATTTGCTTGTAACTATGTCCCTTCCAACAGACAGTAAAATATGAATCAAATAGATTGTTGTGCAGCAGATGGATGAGTATCACAGCATACCTCACATCATAAAGATCTTGAACAGTGGGAGTAAAAGTGAAATCACTGTATCCATTCCTGAGAGTGTTTGTCTTATGACAGACAGCTGCCTGTTGCCTCAAAACCAGACCTGTTTATTTGCAGTTGCAAATGTGAGCGGATGTGAGGGTGGTAGAAGAGAATCATTAAGTTGGACGATCTTGGTGAATAAGCAATAGGAAGTGATGGTATGTATTACAGAATGAAAAGAGCAGAGGATGGTGGTTCTCGAGTAGAGTCTGTGGAAAAACTCACAACCTGGGAATTTGGGAACAACACAAATTATCAGGTTTCAACTCAGATATACTAAAACAGAAACTCCGGGGGTACAGCCCCTAAATCTGAGTCTTTAACAAGCCCTGCAAGTGATTATGGTGTATACTATGTTTGAGATTCACTGGCATAGTGATGAAATCCACCTGCATGGGATCTAAGCCATGATTCAAGAGAATGTGAGTCATGGGTTGCCATTCCAGATCTGTTTTCTGCTCTTATATCTATCACTAGCTAGCCATGTATTCACAGAGAAGCAACTTACCCTCTTCCCTGCGCTTATATGTGATATTTAGTATTCTGGAAAATGTAGCCAATTTTCCTTATGATTCTAAAATTCTAAAATGATATGAACTATTGCCATTTTTACCTCAATGGATGTGTTTCATGGAAGGCATTGTAAAAATCTAAAATATTGTCATTTTCCTTGTAACACAGCATTACTGATTGACATGTCTGTAAGATTTCAATGTCCATTGACAGATGAATGGATAAAGAGGTCATGGTACATATATACAATGGAATACTACTCAGCCATCAAAAAGAATGAAATCTTGCCATCTGCGATGACACAGATGGAGCTAGAGGATATTATGCTAAGTGAAATAAGTCAGTCAGAGAAAGACAAATGCCATATGATTTCACCCATAGGTGAAATTTAAGAAACAAATGAAAATAGGGAAGGGAAAAAAGAGAGAGGGAAGCAAACCGTAAGAGACCCTTAACTATAGAGAACAAACTGAGCACTGATGGAGGGAGATAGGTGGGGGAGGGAGATAGGTGGGGCTAGCTGGGGGATGGGCATTAAGGAGGGCACTTGTTGTGATGAGCACTGTGTGATATATATATAAGTGATGAATCACTAAATTCTCCTGAAACCAATATTACACTATATGTTAACTAACTAGAATTTAAATAAAAACTTGAAACAAAATAAAATAACGCAAAAAAAAAAAAAAAGATTTCATGTGCTTCCTTTGAGCAATGATATCTGGGGTCACCTGCTAATAAAGAGTGTTCTTGCAGAAACAGTGTATTCTGTATGTATGGGTGACAAATACTTCTGTTATGGCTTGCCTAGATTTATCTGTCTTCAACATATGGATGAAAACTTAATATCCAAATACTATAGGATCATATTACAGATATGTTGAATTTCAGAAAGTTAACAGATGATAAATCCATGCTTACTCACAGATATTAGACTGTACTAGATTATACCATAACAAAGTACCACAACAGAAATAACAAAATAAACAATATATGATTCTGAAGTCTAGAAGTCCAAGGTCAAGGCATTGGCAGGGTTGGTCCCTTGTGAGGTCCCTTTCTTTGACTAGTAAATAGGTCCCTTTTAACTCTGTCCTCACATGGTTTTCCCTCTGCATGTATCTGTATCATAATCTCCTCTTCTTATAAGAACACCGGTCCTTTTGAATTAGGGCCCGACCTAAGAACCTCATTTTACCTGAATCACCTCTTAAAAGGTCCTATTTCCAAATACAGTCACATTCCAGGATACTGTGGTTAGGACTGCAACATATGAATTTGGGGGTGGACACATAGCAACCCATAACATGGACTTAAATGAAGTGTCTACACAACACTCTAAGCAGCATTTGGAATCAGGCTGGTTATCCCTAAAGACCTGCCAAATGTTTCTAAGATCCTTAACTAGACTAAGGAATGGAGGAAAGGAGTACTATGTCCATATATGTTTGGACCATGCCTATGTTTTCTCTTTTTATTTTACAATTAAATTATTCTAACTGGTTTTACTAAAGAGTCAAACATAAAATAGTATAATAAAAATGCATAAACATGTGGATTACTTATAACAACAGTAACTATAATATCCAATACCATTTTCTATTCCTTAGAATGAAAATAGGATTCAACTTTCTATCATGAAAGAGAAGCTACATGGGTTTCTAATAAAGATCTTGAGTATAAAAACACACCTGCCATGGTTCATGCTGAACTGAGATGAATATATACTAAGAATCATCAGAAAAATATCAATTAGCTTGAAAAGCATTGTTGTGTATCTATCTTATTAGTTTCTGAAATTCTGATTAAATTAATATGTGTATTAGTCAGGTGGATACTGTGTTGTATGACAGTAAGTTACATATAAAAACAGGGTAAATAACAGAGTGTCAACCACAAAATGCCCATGGAGGATGAATCAATGTTATTTTAATTGTACTAATACTATGATAATTATTAGAGTTTTGAAATCTCTATAACTTCTTTGGAATGGGCAAAACTTACTTCTGGCTGGGTATTGGTATGCAATTCTCAACAATGCTAGCCATTTATATCCACATTCTCACACTAAATTTTTAACTAACAATTTACTAGCTCAGGAAAAAATTTTAAGTTCTACTTGGTATGTTGTATTTGTCATGGTAAAATGTATGTGTCAACTTGGCTAGACTATGGTGCCCAGTTGTTAGGTTAAATATTAATCTAGATGTTGCTGTGAAGGTATCTGTGGATATGATTAACATTTATAATGACTAACTTTAACATTTATATTCTACTGCCCTGAGGGAAACAGAATTCTACCTCCAGAATGCCAGACAAATCTGTAGGGCAAGCCAACAGGGAAGAATTAATATGCAATCTTGAGTCTAAAGGCTGGATCTCAGGCAGAATTTCTGTGTTATAGAAATACTAGCTGGCCCATCCAGCACCACTTGGATGGATAACTAACTTTCACTGAAGACATTAATTTCTGTTACTGCTTGCTGGAGCATATGTTTTACCGAAGTGAGAAGCACTGTTGGCCACTGGATGCTTCCTAGTCTGTGTACCTGCACACTTCCATGGCTCATATTTACAAATTCTGATGTGAAAAAATATAAGAGGATCATTTCCTTGCCCAGAGCCATTTCATACCCATGGCATGCCTTCTCCTCTCACCAGTTGACTGGCCTCCATGGCTCCTCAGTGACAGCTTCCAGGCACATTCTTTCCAATCAAGTTTCCCAGGGTGGCCCGGATGTGATTTGGAATGCATCATATAGCATGCATTTTAGATTAGATCCTTAAAACTGGAAAAACTGTCTAGCAGGGTTCTTTGATGTGGCAACAGAGAAACATCTTATTTTATTTTGCGGATAGAATATACATTTTTAATTGAAATCTTCCTAAAGGTTTTGTTATATTTTCCTACAGAACTTCTCCTTCCCTCAAGTGAAACCACGGATTGCAAAGATTTGTTGCCTCATGGATTTAGTTACACTGTAGAAAATGAAGAGGCAACTCCATATTCAATCAGCAAAATCCCTGCTTTCCTCTTCTCTTTCTGCTCCCTAAGATTGGTCAACATCACCACTGCCATACCTGTGCCAGCTACACTCATATCTGTCCTCCCAGCCTAACCCTTACTGCAGACCTTTGTACATGCATACCTAACTACCTGCCAGGTACCCTCCCTGTAGGGTTCTACCAGGACCTTGAATTCAACATATTACTCCAAACTGCTCTTCTATGTTCCTAACTTCAAGTTTGACCCCAATATTGACCCACCTGATGGAGCCAAACATTCTACCTTGAGTTTCTTGAATTATGTCCCGAACTCTTTTGCCTCTAGGTCTTTTATGTATGTATGTGTATATATGTGTGTGTGTGTGTGTGTGTGTGTGTGTATGTAAAGATATAAAAATACATATATATTAATATATGCATACATATTGCTCTCTAAAACGCTCTCTAAGGAAAGTCATAAACACCACTTATTTCAGATTTGATGTCACATCCTGAAGAAAGTTTCTACAGCACCCCCTCCCCTTTCTAAACTGCTCTATAAACTCCTAAGCTTATGCTTTACTGCAGCAGATCTCAGATGGCATAGACATTATAATGCCCATTCATGTGCTTGACTCCCCTGGTGACTTAAAGGCAAATACAGGGTCATGGTTGTCATTGTATCTTCTTCGCACGAATGATGATTTTTTGAATCAACAGGAACATTTTAAACTTTAGAGAAGCCATTCACAAAAGTCATTCATATGACTATCATTGTTACTTTACATATTAAGCATTAGCCATTATTAATATTTTAACTTCATATGAATAATAGCCACTTTCCCTCTCCCTACCTATGTCTATGTAATAAGCAAGTCTCCTTTTGTATATAATGGAGTAGACAGGATTTTAAGATGGCCCCATAACCTTCATCCTACTGTTACTCCTGCAATTATATCCCTTAATATTAGAAAGGGGGATTATCGAGTCACACAAATCCTATTAAAAGAGAAAGGTTTCTGCTTCTGGGGGCAGAACTGAAAGTAGATGACCTTAACTAAGTTGAGGAAGTTATATTTGAATTATATTTGAGTCTAAGTTTATTTATTCTGACAGTCTCTGTATTTTAGTTAATATATTTAGACTCTTCACAATTAAAGTGATTATTGATATAACTGGATTTATACCTACCATCTGTGTTACTGTTTTCCATTCACCCTTGTCTGTTGTTTTAAGTGTGGACTGATTTCTATGGACTAATTTTCAGGCTCACTGATTTTTCCTGAGATGTGTAAAACCTGCCGATAAATCTATCACAGACGTTATTTATGTTTGTTACAGTGTTTTTGAATTCTAGCATTTTCTGTAGATTCTTAGAGTCTTCATTGCTCCCCTTACTCTAGTCATGTGCTCTTGCATGTTGTCTACATTTTCCATTACAGCTCCTAGCATATTAATCATAGTTGTTTTAAATCCAAAGTCAGGTAATTCCAAAATCTCTGTCATCTCTGAATTCGGTTCTCATGCTTGTTGTGTCTTATCACACTCCATTTCTTTTGCCTTTCTGAGTCCCTTGTAATTCTTTGTTTAAAGCTAAACATAATTTATTCATAAACTGAGGTAAGTAGGCATTTAGTGTGTAGTTTTGTTTCTCTAACCAGGAGTTAGGCTATTTTTACTGTTCACTATAACTAACTGTGAGTTTCAGAGACTAACATTATAGTGTCTTTTTCTTCCCTCCTTTTTTATACATGCATTTTCCTAGTTGTTCCTTCTTAGTTAATACCTTAACTGAGCTTTGAAGTTCTTTTAATTGTATTTTGTTGTTAGCACACAAGAGCCCTGTTAATGTAGTAGTGCTATAATGAGGATAAAGGGTGGGAAAGTATTTCATAATCCTGTGATAAGGGCTCAGTATTTTCATGAAATATGCCCCTGAACTGTGGTCTGTGCAAGTGCTCTTGGGTTCTCCCCATTCACTCCAACACCTCTAGTCTCCCCTTAGAGAGACAAACAGGTTAGATGGGGCTGCAGTGGGTATGTCAAAGGCTAGAGGCAAGCTTGAGTTGGATATTTCCCTTCCCCAGTCAGTTAGGCTCTGAGAAAAATAACTCAAAATAGGATTTCATAATGGTTAGTTTTCTCCAACCTCCCTTCCCCCCCCCCCCCCCCCCCCCCCCCCCCCCCGCCCCTGGCATGAGCATGAGAGGAGTTTTCTCCAATCTTGACCCTGAGTATGTGGTGAGGCTCCTGGAGGCAAAACTCAAGAAAATATGGGTCCCAGTAAGGGCGGGCCCCCGGAGTTGTTACCTCTCAAGCAGTTCTCAGCACTTAGTTAATATTCTGTAAGTGTCCCCTACTGGTTGCCGCATCGCCAGTGGCTTCTGCTACAGAAGTTTTGATTCTCTGTGCTCACCTGTCCTCTTAGTCATTTTTTAGGGAGGGAGTTTGTCCTGTGACCCCAATTCTCTAATGGATCTAAGAAGAGCTGTTAATTTTCAGTATGTTTGACTTTTTACTTGTTGTGAGGACAGGAGTGACAACTTTCACATTCTAGATATTGGACCAGAAACTACAAGTCTATTAGTGTACTTTTTTTTTTTTTTTTAAAGACAGGGAGAGAGAGAGAGAGAGAGCATGTATGTGCACATGAGTGAGCAGGGGAGGGGTGGAGGGAGAGAGAGAAAGAGAATCTCAAGTAGGCTCAATGTTCAGCATGAAGCTCGATGTGGGGCTCAATCTTACCACCCTGAGATTATGACCTGAGCAGAATTAAGAGTCAGGAGCTTAACTGACTGAGCCACCCAGGCACACCTATTAATGTACTTTTAAGTGAAATTTAAAATTACATTGATGTTATTGTGCCTGAAAATTACATCACTCATATATACTCTTTGGTGAAGTACCTGTTAAAGTTATTTGTCTATTTTTAATCGGTCATTTTCTTCTTACTGAACTTTGATAATTCATTATAATTTCTCAACATAAGTCTATTATTAAATTCATGATTTTCAAATAGTTTTTCCAAGGTTTGAGTCTTCTCCCATCATTCTCTGAACAATGTTTTTGGAAGAATAGGAGTTCTTAATGCTTATGAAATCCAACTTAACAAATAGTGGATTTATGGATCTTGCTTTTGGTGTTATATCTCATACTTGCTAAATTGAGTTCACAAATGTATTCTCCTATGTTTTCTTCTAGAATTTTTATAGTATTAAGTTCTGCATTGAGATTTATGATCCACTTGGGCTAACATTTTTTATATGGTATGAAGGACCAGAGTTCATATTTTTGCATATGGATGAATACCCAGCATCATTTATGGAAAAGACCCTCTTTTCTCCACGAAGCTGCCTTTGTATCTTTTTTCAAAAATCAGCTGTCCCTTTATGTTTAGGTTTATTTATGGACTTTTTCTTCTGCTTCATTGATCTCTTTTGATTATCTTTTCATGAACACCACACTGACTTGATTAATTATCCTTATAATATTTTTAAAATCTGGTAATGTTCATCCTCCCCTTCTTTTTAAACTATAGGGTAGTCCAGGTCCTCTGAAATTCCATATAAATTTTAGAATCATTTTGTTAATTTGTACAAAAATCTGACAGAATACTGCTTGGGATTGCATTGAATTTATAACTCAAATTGGGAAAAATTGATTTCTTAACTAGATTTAGTCTTCTGACACATGAACACGGTATATCTTTCCACTTATTTAGGTTTTCTTTGATTTCTTTAAGCAATGTTTGGTGGTTTTCATTTTACAAGTCCTTGAAATATTTTAATTCCTAATACTTTATCTCAAAGTATTTTATGTTTTTGATGCTATAATAAATTATATTGCTTTTAAATTTCCATCTCTGATTTTAATTGCTAGCCCTTGGAGCTTGTAATTATATTTTATGAAAATTCGATTGATGTGTTCTGCCTTTAGACTTCAATCTTACTGAGATCAGGCACCTGTTTTCTTTCTCTGACCTCCTCTGTTTAATGTGCCAACCAACTGTGTGAATGAATGGGTGAATGATTTATTTGATCTTTCACTGCACAAGGATTTTTAGACATTCTGAAATCTGGGACAATTAACAGCTCTATTCTGTTTACTCCTCATTAAGTGTGATAGAGAAGTATCACTACCTGGCCCATTTACCTACATACATCCATAGCCTTGGAGTAATAGTCCCATAGTTATCATCAAGACAAAGTAAGTTTCCAATTCTCTATTTATTACAAAGTTTGGAGAGAGAAACATTTGAAAACAATGTAACTTTCATTTCTCAACTTCTATTAAAATATGTGTTCAGGATGTTAATGTAAACACAGAAGAACAGCAGGAGTTTCTCAAGAATCAACTATAACTCAAGATGAGCCTGGAATAATAGTAGTGTCACAATGTAGTGTCATAAAATAAGGAATTGCTCAAAAGAGGGTGGATGCATGTTGAAACGAAATCAAGAAAACAACTGTAAAGAGCTTCAGTGGCCAAAACTGGAACAATCTGAGCAACAGATTAAATTTTAAAAAGTACCAGATCATAATATACAGAATAAAATAGTCATGCATCCATACTGACATGAGTAAATAATTTCATAATTACAAAAAATAATTTTTTCAAGAGTCAGAATAATAAAAAACACCACTGGCATTGCGCAGTAATAACTACTGCAAGCAAGAGCCATTAATGGATGCCAAAAATATTGGGTAAATTTTGAAGAGAAAGAATATAATTACAAAATGTAAAGATATCTCCCAAGTTATTTAAATTAAAAAAGGAAAAACATAGTAACTTTACAGTAGAGAGACTTAGTAATATCACTTTAACTAAAGAAATAATTTTATTATCAGTAATAAAACATTTATATTGTGTACCCCGAGTTTATGCATCAAGAAAGGCACATCACTGTTGTAACACTCTTGTCAAAAATACATAACCTCAATTGAATCAGAAAATACAAATTAAGGGACTTTCTATAGAATAACTTTCTATAGAATAACCAGTACCCTTCAAAATGTCAAGGGCACAAGAGACATCTCTACCACCATCACCACAAAAAAAAAAAAAAAAAAAAAAAAAAAAAGAGGGGCTGTCAAGAATTGAAGACTAAAATGATAATAGACAACCAAATATAATGTGACATCCCACTTGAATCCCAGAACAAAAACAGGACACTTGGGGAAATCTGAGGAACTCTGAATTATCCCAACTGAAATTTTTGATTTTTGATCACTGTTGTGGTTATGATCACTGGTTATGGTAAGATTTTTAACATTAGCAAAAGCTAGATAAAGGGTATATGTGAACTCTGTATTATTTTTGATAATTTTCTATATGCCTAAAATCATTTCAAGATAAAAGTTATTTCAAAAGTCAATTTCAGAAATGTATGATGTAAATCAAGCAGTTCATTTTTTTGTCTGACAGACATAGTTCCAATTAAAAATAGTTGGTATCTTTTATTTTTTGCCTCAGAAAATTGATTTTTATTCTGTTAGTTGTTATTTAATCTACATTTTTTGAAGAAGCATCAGAGTCAAGATTTTTTCTGTATCCCAAAAGGAGAAAAAGCTTACATATGTATCTTCTCACTCTGCCAATTAGATAGAATTTTCAACTCACAGCTAACTCACACTCTAATCATTGACATCTTCTTTCTCATCAAGAAAAATCTGTATATCTAGCTCATGATAAATTCAACATAATGAATCCCCTAATCTAATTAATGACACTGAGTGGATGAAATGCAAGATCGGTGGGTGGGCCACAGGGTAACTCTACATCCTGTCTCTTCCAGTTATCCATATGCAAACGTAGGCTTAATTCTAGCATTCTACAAATTCTCTGGAAAATCATTATGTCTGGTTCTTATGTGAACCAAGCTATTCTTTTCTGCAAAGAGTATGGAGAATATTTTCAACACCACAGAGAATGTCAATGCACCCAGACAATGCCTGAAACAAGCAACCATCTCAGTGGTTTTTATGGGTCCCTTGATAGCCAAAAGTAATTACAGAAAAGTTCCAAGAAGCCTCCAGGGAAAATCTGAGAACCGAGTAAGCCAATAGCTGTTTATACAATGTTTCAATGCTTGGCAAACTTAAGCAGATTTTTCAGAATTGAAAATGCAGAAATTTTATGTCTTGATGCTGATGTTGTTTAGAAAGAGATAATATACTTCTCAAGGCATTTTAAGCAACACAGCAG
The DNA here is from genome assembly GCF_004348235.1 of Phoca vitulina. Taxonomy (NCBI): domain Eukaryota; kingdom Metazoa; phylum Chordata; class Mammalia; order Carnivora; family Phocidae; genus Phoca; species Phoca vitulina. The sequence continues at coordinate 35,574,194 of NW_022589718.1, read as the reverse complement.
ATATGGAAGAAAACAGCAGAGGGAAAATAGCAAGTGCTAGAATACTATCATCAGCACGGAATTTTATGATGGTCTCAGTGCATCAGTGTGAGCACTTATGATCTGTGCACACTCTCTGTTTCTCTCTGTTCTTTCTCTCTGTCTCTCTCTCTCTCACACACACACACAATGAAGTTTAAAACAGTGAAACAGCAAATGCAGATTCATAACCCTGCTTGCTAGATTCTCACAATTATCACAAAGGAACACATCTCCAAGTAACAACTGAAGGTTCCTACCTTATTTATACTATCAGTTTGGAATATTATACTATCAATTTCCCATTTTTTCTTGAATATTCAACTCCTTAGTATCAGTTCCACTCTTCCCATGAGCTTTCTAATCTGGTCAAGTATTTCTAACTTTTTTTTTTTTTTTTTAAACTCAACTCTTTCCTGATCTCATGTGTGTCTTGGCTACCATCCTTCTGCCTTCTCTCCACGGTGAACACTTCCCATGTGGTTCACTTTCCCCACTTCCACACCAACACAATTTCCAGGCTTTCCCACCTGGTTCCTACATTTGCTCTCTTTTATCATTATACATTTGCACCATCTAGACAGATCCTGAGGACAACACCCAATTTTTAATCCATGTGATTTTTTAGCAGTAACCGCCACCATGCAATGCCTCTTTGTCTGGTCCCTTGTTCTCAATCTCATCTAAGGTTCACCCTCTCAGTGATCCAATAATTTTGCCATCTATGTCTCTTTCCTGGCCCACCTCCTCACTCCGGACTATATCTCCTAACAGACTCATCAGTACCCATGGCTAGAATTATCACCTGGATGCAAAATCCTCACTAACTTATCATTTATTAATCCATGAATTATGTACTGAGTACTCGCTATGTGCCAAACATTGCCCCAAGTGTCAGAAAGCAAATTACATGAGGTCCCAGCCCTCACACAGGCATCTCCAACTTCTCCTCTAAGCTCCAGACCCACATACCCTGTCTGCCTGCTTTATCTCTCTATGTAGATATCTCAAGGTATCTCACATTTTACCTATAAAGCCTTTCAAAATTTATACCACCCACCCATCTCTGCCACAAATATGTTACAGAAAACACCATAATTCCTTTCTTATAGTGTTCAACAGTCTCCTAATTCATATCCCTAAATCGATTTATGCCCCAGCCTACAAGGTACTTCTGTATTGTTTTGTCCATCCTCCCTTTATACCATGCTCTCCCTCATGATATCTCCCCAAGCCACATTGCCTGGTTTCATCACTTAAAACAGGTCCCACTCTCTTCTGTTTTATAGCATTTGAATGAATAGTTTCTTCTCCCTACCACAAATCTTAACTCAGTTGTACTACTTTTAAGACGTTTTATTTAACTCTTAGGTTAGGTCATCTAGCTATATTCTATATTCATCAATTAATATATCATCTTTTCGTATCAATTAGCACCATTGTAGTTCTTCATTGTTTTGGATATTGTGATTAACTGATTAATGTCTATCTCTCCTTATGATACCTCAATTTCATGATGGCAAGAATGATGATGTGTTTCTTTGACATTATAGCAACATATTTTAATACATAGTAGCATCTGGGAAAATTGTGTTGCTTAAAAAAGTAAATATGTGACTAAATAAGTAACAATCATTTTGAGTTTAAATTTATAGTTATCTAGAATTCATCCTTTCCTTTCAAAATATCTCTGAATTTTGCCTTAGACAATACTAAAATAAAATATTAGGCATCAAAAATTTTGCTTCTGTGACTCTAAGATCTAAAGAATTGGACTTAATTAGATATACCACTTTTTCAGAAATTTTTCTGCATGTGATAATAGCTAAAAGCTCTTAAAAAGAGCTGCTAAGTGCATTTGTGCGCAGCATATGGCAGAGCTGAACTAAGAACATAGTTCTGGGATCATCACAGACATGAATGTATCATAGATTTTATTCAGCCCCATTCAAGCTTCTGAAAACCCTTGGAGGTCAAATACAGGCAACAAAAAACAGAGCAAACATGGAGAAGGGAAAAACAGATGCACCGTATCAGAACCTGGTATGTCTTATTTCATCATTCATGGAAAGGGCTGCAATAAAACATCTAGAGTACCACAAGTGAAAATATTACATATCTTGTAGTTTACAGGAAAAGATGCTATTCCTAACTGTAAATTTACCTAATCTGAATGTTTGTGTGTAGGAAATACATGGACTTCCTTAATTCCCACTTTAATATCATCTGTCCTTCAAAGTCACTCTAGCTCATTTTACACATAGTTTAATCACAAGATATTTCAAACACACATAAGAGTAAATGTGATCTTTATGCAATTTATTTATTTAAAAAATCAGAAATTTAAGTAAATTAATATAAATAATGAATAAAAGAATTTAAAAGTTTCAATACCTTTACTAAAACTAAGATCTTAATTTAAAACACAGAAGGCCAAATAAACAGAGATCTTTCATCAAGTTATGATAGAGAGTAGCTGATATTTTGGTTCATTAACTCTACTGCAGATATTTAATTACATAACTGTGAAATGCCCAGAGGTTTGGTGAAGAGAATCAATGATGCTCTTATTTTTAGAGTTTAGTGTTGTCAAACAATACTGTGATTTTTTACAAAAGTGAATTGATATAACAAAGTAGAAACTGGAAAGGAATACTAGAGCAAAGGAATACCTTTGAAAGAGCTTTGCTGTTTTCTATAAACCAAAGTCAACAAAAACCTCCAGGCACTGAAAGTTTTAAGTCCCAACCACAAGTTGTTACATTGAATGGTGGTTTCGTTTGGCCAATATGTATTGTTTTGTGCACTGGAGGCATGGGAGCTGAGGGGAATGTGTTGTTGTGCCCAGTCTTTCCCTCATTCCAGTATGTCTCTTCATAAAAGACAAAAATCTTGCGGTAGCGATGCCTTCCTTATGCCCATCTGGGAGCTCCATAGACATTCAGATTTTCCACAAGAAATACCAAAAGGGAAGAAAAGCAAGACCAACAAAATAGTCAGTTACACTGACAAGTGGTAGCTACGCTTGGGTGAATATAGGATAACATACACTGTTATCCCGTCATTACATTGTGCACCTGAACCTGAAACCAATTAACACTGTATGTCAATCATACTTCAATTTTTAAAAAGCTATATATAAAACATTTCCATTGCTCCTAGATGAGTCTAGAGTTAATTTTTGTCTACTTTCAAAGAAATTAGTTCATAATTTTGGTTGAGTGCTGCTTATTCACCATTTTGTAACTGTGGATAGCCAAGCAAAGAACTGGGAAATGCACCCTGCCATTGCCTTGGGATTAGGCTATCTTCTAAAGCTAGTGCAATTTTTACAATTACTTCAAAATTATTCTGATGGCACTTAGTTAAATACCAACCATCAGTGTCTAAAATCAACAAATCACTTATTGCACATCATATACTCCACATGAAATATGCTCTTGTCCAGATTTAACAAAGGAAATCTCTAAGTGATGAGTGTGGTTTATATTAAATGGAAGGAAGCCATTTCAATCTTGAAATATTCTTTTATATTCTCCCTTTTATACTCTAGTGGCTACTTGACATTTTCCATGGAACCACACCCCACAAGTTAATGAATTTCAGGTTTCCTTCACCCAAGAAGTCCTAGAAAGCCCAAGTACCTCTTGCAGAAAGCATTCTATAGATAAAGATTTTCCTGGTAGCCAACGGCATTCATGTATTTGCTATTTGGTATGTTATTTGTATATTTTCAAGATTTGATGACATTGCTTTTCTTTCTTTCCTTTTTACTTACTCAAGTAAAGGTAGAGAAAAGATTTTGGCCTGCTGCTAACTTCCTTTCCCAACATAGGAGAATGTACTACTGGCAGATTTGAGTGGTCTCCACTTACAGGATCAGATTTCATAGAAAAAACTATTTTCTAAGAAGCTTTAGTAAAGAAATCTTGATACGTTCTGTAATGATGTTAGTGTCTCACAAACATCATCCAGAAATCTCAACTGAATGTACTAGTCAGATGCTGTATCATCATAGAGTTGACAGACAGAAGATGGTCTGATAGGGAATATACCAGATTACATAGTAGTTTGTCTGGTCTCTTTTCCATCAGAATGACTGGTCCATTACGGAACAGATAACATACATGTCATATATTCTATTTCAGAATAGGTGGCTTATATTATCTGTTTACACATGGGAGCCGGTTAAATTTGATGACTTTGCATGTGAAAAAGTCCTTATGGAAAAATTCTTTATTAGAGAAGTAGAATAGGATGCTCTAGGTATTAAAACCTCATTATATAATTTAAGGTAGCTTAATATGGTAGGCTGTGATTTAAAGTACCTGTTTGTGCCTCTAGAATGGTATAATTTTGCCACTCCCCATTGCTTAAAAATGTGTTTAAAAGTTTCCAAAAAAATGTCTTTGACCAGAAAAACTTCAAGAGCAATCTGATCATCTATAACCCACACATGGGATAATAAGAGAGGTTTAACAACAATAATGAAAATTGAGATAAATAGAGCAGTGTCCTGCTTGGGATGAGAAAGTTGGATGAAATAAACCCACACCCTCCTTTGCCATCGGTCGTCACTGGAGGAGCCCTGCAGCAGGAAGGCATCCCTGTGCTTGCTGCGTTGCTTCTATCATCTAAGAGACACACAGTGGCACCCATCTTCCAACCTGCCAAGCCTGGTCTATGTTTTGGATTTCTTAAGACAATATGAGTTTTCCTATCTTTGGTTGCTTGCCTGCCACCTTCAGCCTGCCTGTCTCCTGACAGAGGGTTTCCCACATGTCGGATCTGTCCCATAGTTTCTTCCCACCAGATATGGCCTGCTACTGTCCGGCTAGAGTCTCCTGCCCACCTATCGCATTGGCAACACAACAGTCTCAGCCCACCTGCGCTACAGTTGAAGGCTTCCAGCCTGCCAATCCTTCCTGCCAGCTCAGACCAACGTGTGGGTACTAGGTTAAGGCAACCCAGTGAATTTCCTCCATCCACTGGGCTACAGAGATTCCCCATTGAGATCTGAATCCCAGGACTGGAAGCTGACCACATCCAAGCCTGTCCTGTCCTTGGGCATTCTCTCTCAGTCCCAGGGCATTCTTTAGTGTTCCACCTATCTCATCTTACTATCTAATCTCCTATAAATAGTTAATAATTCTTTATATTAAAACTTCCCTGTGCCAATCAGTGTGTACTTCTATTCCTGACTACCCTAACTGATGCATTTCCTACAATGAGAAAATCTCTAGTATCTATGATGATCAAACAATTCTTAGAAAGACAACTTGAAGAGAAAAAGTCCATGAATCAACTGCCTGCATAATGCATGGCATATTAAGTTCATACAAGAGACTTAGAATGATTTGAGAGCAAAAATATTTTTTTAACATAGGGTATGTAATCACTTTCAGATGATTTGTCCCAAAAATCCTAAAAATAATAGGCAGGCTTCACTTCTTGGGGGAAATTCACTAATGCACAGCAACTCAATCCCCCATATCAAGGATATTACTCTATACATTGTACCTAATATCAATACCTCACTTTATGTGCTGGATCAGATTCCTCCTTGCGTACCTGAGCAATGTGCTTCAGCAGTTTTCTCTTCTTATCTTCTGCATCATCTCCCTCCGCATTAGTAGATGACTAACATCAGCAAACCAACGTGTAGTAATAAGGCTGATCTTAACAAATATGAAACTCAGTTGTAAAAAGAATCAAAAGCTGCCTATTAACAACACCTTTTCCTTCACCCATCATGTGTAAGCTCTCCTGGTCTATGCCCATAATCTCAACTTCCCCTTGTCTGCACCCTTCATCCTCTCTTGAATTTACACTTACTAGGCTTTTGTCCTTTCCCGGCTCCTCCCTGGGTCTTTGACAATCTCCACATTGCCAAAGCCAGTGGACAATTCTCAGACATCTTCTTGTTAAGCCTCAACATCCCTCACACGGTGGATTACTCCCTCCTGTTTGAAACATGTTCTCTTTAGCCTACAAAATACACTGCTTTGCTCAATACAGTATATGATTTTCTTTCTTTCCATACTGTCCCCTCCTTCTCAGGCTACTTTTGAGGACTCTATTTTTTTTTTTAATTTTATTTATTCACTTGACAGAGAGAGAGAGAGAACAAGCAGGAGGAGTAGCAGACAGGAGGAGGGGGAGGAGGCTTCCCATGGAGCAGGGAGCCCGACATGGGGCTTGATCCCAGGACCCTGGGATCATGACCTGAGCCAAAGGCAGTCGCTTAACCAACTGAGCCACCCAGGTGCCCCGACTTTTGAGGATTCTTAACTAACTTAATGCATTGGAATGTTCAAGACTCATTCCTGGGACTTATTTTTTCTTCTTATTTTACTCACTTACAAGGTGAACGCATTAGTTCTGTGTACCCCCAAAGACTTGCATATTTATGTGTTTAGTCTTGACATCAACTCTGAACTCCAAGCTCATGTTATTGTCCTTTGAAACAAGTCCACTTAGAGATCTATGAGCAACCATTTACACACCTGGAAAAATCACCTCCCTATATCAATATAGTGGGGATAACCAACTAAAATATGAAGCATTTATAATCCCTCAGATCATAAGTCTGCTCTGCACACATCTCACATCTGAAACCATGATGAAACATTCAAAACTTTATGAAATATCTGGAAATTTGGTTACCATTTAACTGCACAATTATGAATCTCATAATATCTTATTCTGTATGATGCAATAATAATATGAGTCTCCCCAAATTCCAATGCCAACTGATGAATGTTCCATGGAAAAATGCTGGGTTTTAGGAAAGAGCCTATGGCTATCGTGAGCCCTGCCATTTGGCAACTGAGAAAGAGTAGAAAATAAACCTTCGACTTAACCACATGTAGAAGAAGCTTATGGACCTTTTTATTTCTAAAAGAGGAGAGAAAGAGGGAAATCAGAGGAGAGACTGAGTCTGAAATTCACTCTACCATCCACCTCCCAATATGCTATCAGGTGAGGTGATTCAAGTGGATGGCAGAAGCTGAGGGACAACGTCTCAGAAACACTGGAATGTCAAGTTCCGGCATCTCTTTAAAAGATGACAAAATTAATGCTGCAAACTGTTTAAGGAGCTACCATGAACATGGTTTTGCAAATGGCTGACATTCTCATTCTTGGCTTTTCCAATTACATTTTGGAAAGAATCAAGGGGTTATCTTGTGTTTACTGATTCTTTTAACTATGGCTTCATTTACTGTAAGTCTGTTGATCACCTACTGTATTAGGCTTATAGCTATGTTAAAGAAAGTGCTTTTTTTTAAGTGGTAAAAAGAATATATTTTACATACATTGTAAAATTCTGATTCCCATCAATATAATCCTTGGGAAATATAAGTGATTTGGACAAATAAAACAATAAGATATAGAAATATTAATGATATATTTCCTGATTCTATTTTTTTTTCCAATTTGTCAGCATCCCCAAAACAAAGAGTGAGAAGGTTTTTGGAGGAATATGAAAGGATTCAATGTTCTTGATATTGAATATAAAGCCAGAATATTTCTTTGCCATGTTAGTGATCTACCTATAAAATAGGAGCACTCACTCTACGTTCCTAATCTGAAAAGTATCCAATGTAAAGAAAGGGTTGAGCACTGTCAAGACGAGGTACATGTTGGCATGAAGCTCAACTTTCCCATTATGGTTCACATTCCCTACTTGAGCAAATCAGGCAAAATAGAAATAAAACATAAATATGAATACTAGAGCCAACTATGTAAATTCTATGAAGTGATTTAGGCAGAGATTAACAAAATTGGAAACAAAACCCCTCATCCCACCTCCACCACAAAGGTGAACAGCAAACCATGAAGTTAGTTAAACTCTCGTGGAAAAACTATTAAGATAGGAAAACATAAGACATACTCTGCTCCACTTCAAATTGCCAAGCCTTATTTACACCTCCGTCTGTGGATTTTACAACATCGCCCTAATCTGGCTCTCCTTACTATATTACTTCAACTACCCACTGAGGCTTCCTTTCAAAGCTGCCTTAATTTGCTTAATGAATAGTGTGTCAAATTGCTGAATATTTGTGCCACACTGAACAGTCCAAATCATCCTTAAATCTAAAGATTCATTCTGGCTGTGTCCTGCATAACTATATGAGCTAGCAAAACCTACTCGGGATATCATCAGTGCCCCACATGACTTTGTTCCTTGCACACCTTTCAGGTTTGAATACATACGCTTCCTTTCTCAGATCTAGTGAAATCGGCTGAGATGCCAAGAGTTTTGGGGCCTCTATTTTTAAGGGGAAAAATCGAAATAAATGAAGGACGCCATCTCTCTTTTTATTGCTAACTAATTAGTATAGACCCAAAGAGGTACCCTATTGCTGCATTATTAGAAGAGACATGCCCAAATAAAAATAAAGTCTGCTTAAATTGTTCAGCTCTTCCAGGACCTCTGAATTCATTTTAACTGCTAAAAGCACACTTATCTATGATGACTGACTCAAATTGTTCTTTCTCATACATGAAACAATTTTAATGCATTTCCCTTTTTTTTCTTTTTTTTTTTTTCTTTCAGATTTTTTTCCCCACTTAAATACATGACAGGACATTTTGAGCCAGTTATTGAAGTCTAATGGATTGATTGATTCTGTTTCATCTTATTCTTTCTAGAGGCAAACAAGAAGAATCAATCAAACCTCTAATCCTGAATTCCATATTTGCATGAACTCTCGGGAGTATGACCCACTTTCAATAGGAAAGGAAATAAATCCATTTGCACAATAGTCACATAAGAAGTAATACTGTCCACCTTCCCAAGGCCTCTGGGATGAATTTAAAAATCCATCTTTGAATTCCAATGATGAGCTAATAAATATCAAGGTTCATGAATATCAATTGAGCCATCAATATCATAACCTAAGTCAGACCAGCATTTATCTGGCTGAGAACTATAATCTTACAAAAAAAGAAACTCAGGAAAATCTCTCTGCCGGATTGTTATTTGCAAAATAAATAAGTCAACAGGGCTGGTGCTACCTTGCTTCTCTTCTTCCTGAATCCTCATTAATCTGCAATGTCATGGAAAAAAACAAACAGACCTGAATTTGTGACTAGAAAAGAAGGATCTAAACCTGTTTGAATTCAGATGATCGACCTCAAATCTCAGACACTCAACTTCTGAAACACAGTGTTAATAAACACCTCAGAAGAATTTTTAAAGTATCAGTGAGGTGCTTATGAAATCACAAATAGAGTATAAATATGCATGTAAATATATACATATTTACTAGTCAGAAAATTTTTGGAAGAGTTCATACTTGGCTCACTGTGGCTCTGCATGACAAGTTACAACAAAGTGACCCCCGCTGTTTTTTGTTTTCAGCACCTGATCTTTCATCAAATATGTCCCTCATTGGCCTTCTGAACTTGAAAACACAGAGTTAAGATAATGATTAAAGGCATGGGCTTTGGAGTCACACAGGGCATCTTCATTTTACACCTGAGATTATGATCACAAGTCATAATGGGAATTAAATTAACTAATTCATGTATAACACATAGAAAAGTGCCCAGCACACAATCAGCACTCCATAAATGTTAACTCTTATTATCTTTATTGGCAAAATTTTAGTCCAGGGTTCCTATCATTTCTCACTGCTGTGGACCATTGTAATAGCCTCCTACCTGAAGTCATTACTACCACTACCACCCTTCACAGCTTGTGAAATTAACAAAATCTTGAATCTATGTATGTTTTATGAGACTCTCTTCTACCGCATCACAATAACTAGTTAGCTGGTAATTACACTAGTGTCTTGTTCAGAGTTACACTCTACTTACATAAATGCACATTTTGAATATATAGCTCTTCTAGAAATGATAACCACTGCTTTCCTCTTTTTTACCTGAACTCTTTAGACTTGAACAAGACTCTGACACTTAGCTGAACTAACAATGTTTTAAGTTGACTTCCTAATACTAACGTCAAATAGCATTACTACAAATGCAGTAAAGAAAGAAAGTCAAATTAATACATCTAATAGAGTAAAATCTAGATTTCCATTTTATTTTAATCTGACTTTGGCATTTTGGCTAATGTTTTCCATTTCATTTGCTCTCTCTAACTTGTATCAAGGTTAAAGTAAATTTCTATTGCACTTAGCTCCATGAGTAGAACTTTGAAGACATTGCTATGTAGCTGTTCATTCTCTGTAGTTGAATAACTTTGGAATTGGTGAATATTAAACAGAATCTCAGAAATACAGAGTGAGAAGAGACCTCAGAAACCACCAAATTCAATTCCCTCACCTTACATGGGAGGGAATCAAGTCCCAGAATGATGCCCTCAAAAAGCTATTTAGAGCTGTATCTGCTTTAAGGACACATCTGCTGATTACTTGCTAATGCCACGTCCCCTTTCCACTTTGTTTTCCACTTTTACTTGTAGAAGACATCTGTCAGGAACTCTAGCTGAGCCATTCATCCACAAAAGACTAATAATGGTCACTGGATATAACACACTCTCAGGAAAACAGAACAGCAGTGCCTCTCAATATGTCTCTTTATTCATATTTTCTGAGAATGACATCTATGCACTTGTCATATGGTTATATATCAAATGTTTAAAAATCTGTACTAAAAGGACACATGCATTCAAAATGACATGTTTTCTTTTAAAATTGAGAAACATATTAGATTCGTGGAATATTAAAACTAGAAATGACATTACAGATCACCAGCTCAAATTTACTCTTGTACTCGGTGGGTTCCTTTATAAAACAAAGATGATGTGGTTTCTTACAGATCTTTTTTTTTTTTTAAAGATTTTATTTATTTATTTGAGAAAGAGAGAGAGAGCACATGAGAGGGGGGAGGGTCAGAGGGAGAAAAGACTCCCTGCTGAGCAGGGAGCCCGATGCTGAACTTGATCCCAGGACTCTAGGATCATGACCTGAGCCGAAGGCAGTCGCTTAACCAACTGAGCCACCCAGGCGCCCTGGTTTCTTACACATCTTAAGTAGGAGCTACAATGATGGGTAGGAGCATAGAAAGTGCTGGAAAGAAAGAATAGCAAAAAAAAAAAAAAAAAAGAGGCAATACTCAACTGTCTAAAAGGCACTCTCAATTCCCTGGCCAAACTCCACATGAAAGGTTTCTTTAAATGCATATATACAGGAAGCAATCTTAATCCCCATGCCTTCTGGTAGCCATGAGATACAGTTCACATTTTCAGTCCAACTGCAGTCTTGCCAATGCCATTTTTAAAGAGAAAAAATAACCTTAAATAATATAATATTAAGATTTTTCTGGCAACATCTAAAATTAAAAAAAAAATAAAGGGGAAATAAATCCTATTTCTCTTACTTCTTTTCTTGCTATGTACTGTGTCATCCCCAAGAAACTATAGTAACGTTCATTCATTCATTACTAGTTCATTTTTATTTAGAATAATCAGTCCTGGGTGTATTTGAACCACAGTGAAATGATTAGGAATCCTCATTTCAAAATCTTAGACATTTGTCAAAAATTAATCTCAGTAGAGTTTCGGATTTTAAATAAAGATTTGTGAAGTGTTACAAGGAAAATATAAAAGGGGGTTCTAAATTGATTCTTATTAAAAGATTGACTAAAGGCATAGGCATGCACTTTTCCAGATGGTAAAATGCCAAATATCATTCTGCATTCTTCCTATCTTCTCAATTTGGTTTATATCCAAAATGCTTTGAAGAAGTAACAGTGACTCCTCAAACAGCATAAATCCAGACACATGAGGTTTCTCTGGGGTTTTCTAATGGATCTGTGCTTGGTTCCCAGTTGTCTGAAACTGAGTTTTTAAGCATTTACTAAAATTGACTCTGGAATCAGTTGTGTTCTTCCTCCCAGAGTAAAGCCATCCCTGCCTTGAATACTGAAATAAAGAGCTTTCCCTCCCATTGCAAACTTCTTGATATTATGACATTAGATTGCAACCTGGCTATTTCTGTGGACTTAGAATGTCTGTTGAGAGAGAAGAACTGGCAGCAATGCAGTAAAAATATATCTTTCTCTCCTTACATTTAAAAAATAAATCAGTAATAGAATGTAATGTTCATAGCAAAACTACTATTTCAAGAAAAGGAAAACTGGTCCTTCCATTGAGATTTTGCATTGACTTACATTCCAGATTGGGTCTTCTCATAGCATGTCTTCAGTATTTTATTTTATACTTAGGAACATGGCATTGGTTTGAAGACAAGATACCAGGGACCCGAGAGGAAACCCACAGAGGATGGGTGGGGTGGGATAGAAAGTTCCCAGTGTGCCTTATGTTCTTCAGAAAGAAGCAGAGGATACCAAGTCAACGAGTGCTTTGTTGTCAATGGTGGATACAACATCTTAAGAGGGTGGCCTCCCCAAGATGTACTGACTCCTCATTTGGAACACACCTATTTCAGCCATAACCCCAGGGAGGTGGTGTTCTACATTGCCCTGGCACTGATAATGCCTACCATCAAAATTAAGGTTCAAAACTGTGGCCAGTCTTCAGATTCAGTTACTTTTGGAAATACTGCTCTATAATTGTATCCAAAAACACCTGTTTAGGAGAGGTGAAATTGGGGATTGTTTTCCTCAAGTGGTATGTCAAGTTTTATGATTTAAATAATATTCTCGTATCTCAGTGTCACAATACCAGTGCTCCCTCACTATCCACAAAAATGTATGTGTGATTCAGAACAGAAGAGAAGTAGGCTGAACACAAATAGTAACAACTGTCTCAAGACCACACCAGGAATATTTTCTCTCAAAGATGCAGGATCTAAACACAGAAGGAAGTAAGCTTTGAGATTAACTCATGAAAGAGAAGCCATGCTCAGTGAAATCAAGATGAAAGCATCCCACCTGCTCCCTTCAATGCTCTGGGTTCCCTACTGCAGACACCCAGGTTCCATAACTTGGCTGAAAGCTTAGTGATCACCTGCCTTCATACATCTGCTGGGTTCTGAAGGGGGCAAAACATCTTCATGGCTGTCTTCCCCATGTGTATAAATACACTGCGATGGCAGAAGTCTCAAACACAACAGCGTATGACAGAACATGGAACAGCAGGGATTCTCAGAGGGAATCAGTTAAGCCTCACATTGGGAATGAGGACACCATTCCCAGAAGAGACAATGCAAAGGACTGACGTGCACCAAGCCACCTGCTCGGTGCAGACAGAAGGAACTTCAAGCAGTAGTATAGACTGTCCTCAGTACCAGGGACCCCTCACAACCTTATTATTGTGAAGGAAAAAAAAAAAAATCAGTCCTGGAATGATTTCAAATCATTTAAGGGACAATACACAGGGGGGGAGCAGTTCATAGATCAGATGCCCAAATAACATCTGACTTAAAAGAAAAAGAGAAGTGACCCTAAAATATGAAGTCAAAAGCCAAAACACTACCTACAGATAACACAAAATCATACAGTCTCAGATGTCTCTGTCACCATAACAAAAACAAGAAACAGGTCTTACAGAAGTCCTTTGATGGAGGAAAAAGGGAAAGCAGTTCCAATTCACTGTGTGTGTGTAAGAGTTGGTCTTGCTTTAAGACAAATTAAATGTACTGTTAGGTAGGCAAGCACTCAGACAACTCGCTCACACAATATTCATGTACAAATAGTACTTACAGAGACCTTTCAGTCCATCAAAAATAAAACTAGAAGATCAAAATGTTAAGGTTGTTTATAAAATGACTGGCAGTAATATTGAAATCAGGAAAGCATGAAATGTCTGAAACATTGTTTTTAAATGTCATTTGAATACTTAGCTTGTGTTTCCAGAAAGATGATAAATAAGTACAAGCAGCCGGATGCCTCCCTCCCTTCTCTGCAGTGGCCACGGGGCTCACACTGCAGAGTGCTGGCCCCATCAGACTCAGCAGGATTTGGGACAAAGCCCTGAACCAGAGGGGTCCTTGGTTTCCAGGATATGGAACCGCAGATTAGTTGTCAATGATAGTTCAAGGTTTTTAAAATATTCTCTAGGAAACTGAGAAGTCACTCAGATTTTTAAAAAATAATACAAAAATTTCAACAATAAATTGAAATCGTATGTTCTACACATATATTATATATAGTATATGCATGCACAAATACACATAAACATATACACAGAAATTTAAATGTAACGAATATGAATATTATTTTTGGCAGCACATGGAGCACCAACAAATAGAACAATGTAGAGAACGTCTCTAAGAACGTCTCTAAGTCTAAAGAACCATCTGACACAGATTATGTTCTCTCACTATTGAAATCAGTTAATAAAGCAGAGCTTCGAAAAGTGTATGTCTAGAAAGTAAATTACATACTACCTTTCAACCCTTGGATTAAAAAGTCATATTTTTAAAAGCTCATAAAACATTTTAAACTGGAATACATTTCAAGTGCACATAAAATGAGTTACTAAAACAGCATTTAAAAGGAAATCTATAACTTTATTTTATTATTTATTTATTTGTTTGTTTGTTTGTTTGTTTGTTTTAGAGAGAGAGTGCAAGCTGGCAGCAGCGGGGGAGGGGGAGTGGAGGGGCAGAGAGAGAAGGAGAGAGATAATCTTAAGCAGGCTCCCGGTCCAGCTCGGAGCCTGAGGCAGGGTTCCATCTCAGGACCCTAAGATCCTGACCTAAGCAGGAATCAAGAGTTGGACACATAACCGACTGAACCACCCAAGTACCCCAGAAATTTATGACTTTAAATACATTTGTCAGAAAACCTGAATGGAAAAAAAAAGAGCAAGTGTGCAAACCATGAACGCAAAAACTGGAATAGGAACTAGAATTCACCCCAAAAGAAGCAACAATGTCCTAAAGATGAGGGAAGGAAGCAGTGACATAGGGGACATTATTATGATTAAAAGTGATAATACGAGTAATAAAAGATTTGTAGAAATGGATTTAAAGAAAAAAAAATCTGGGAAGATTATTCAAAAAAAAAAACCAGGGAATTCAGAAATAAAATGTAAAAATTTAAAATTTAGGAATTATAAAAAAGTAGACATGTCCCCAAACAATAAATATATACCAATATATTTAGATACATATGAATAGACAAATATCCTTAAAGTAATTAAAATGCTAAAGATCTTTTTTTTTTTCCTTTTTTTTTTTTTTTAAAGATTTTATTTATTTATTTGACAGAGAGAGATACAGCGAGAGAGGGAACACAAGCAGGGGGAGTGGGAGAGGGAGAAGCAGGCTTCCCACCGAGCAGGGAGCCCGATGCGGGGCTCGATCCCAGGACTCTGGGATCACGACCTGAGCCGAAGGCAGACGCTTAACGACTGAGCCACCCAGGCGCCCCTAAAATGCTAAAGATCTTTATCTACACAGACACACACAAATGCAATGTCTTAAGTGTTACTGCTTCTAAATTTACAAAGAAAAATTAACCTCTGTAAAATTATTTTTTTACAAAAAAGGTAACAATTATTTGTACACTTTATCCTATTTCTTTATACTGCAGGTAGGATGATATTCTTTTTTTTTAATATTTTATTTATTTGTCAGAGAGAGAGAGAGCTAGAACAGGCACGAGTGGGGGTGGGGGGACAGAGGGAGAGGGAGAAGAGACTTCCTGCTGAGCCGGGAGCCTGATGTGGGACTTGATCCCAGCACCCTGGGATCATGACCTGAACCAAAGGCAGGTGCTTCACCCACTGAGCCACCCAGGCACCCCGATATTACTTTTTAAAAAACAAAGATGAAGAATCAAAGCCCTATTTCATATTTAAATTGCTAATATTGTCCTTGGAATATTTCACCTGACAATGGATGATGACATACGTAGATGGTTAAATACATTCAAGAAACACAAGAGTACTTTAATATCAGGAAATCTGCCAATGAGATTCAAATTGTTAATACATTAATAAATTACAGGATTATCTCAATAAACACAGAGAAAGATTCTAATGCAATTCAACATTTTTATGATTAACCCTCAAAAATAGGAAGCTTCCTTAACCTGATAATTTTTATACCAAATTACAATGTAACAACTCATATAAACATTTTATCATAACTCATGTCTTTTGAAGACAAGATCAAAGTGTATTCACTATCACTATTATTTTTTTTAACATAGAATTGAAGGTCCTGGACAATACAATGCAATATATTGAAACAAATGAGAAGTATGAAAGGAAAAAGACCAATTCTATTTGCACATTATATCATCATCTATACTAGAAATTTAAGAGAATCAAGAACGTATTTAAATCAATGAAGGAATAAGCAAATCTGATGGATACGGACCCCCTTACAAAAATTAATTGTGGTTATTTATACCAGAAAATATACTGCAAGGTAAAACAATATTCATGAATGTTTAAAACATATCTATAAATTGAAAATAAAAGTAGAAGACTTTAATGTTGACAATTAAATTCTATTCAAAGGAAAAAGAGGATAATTAACTGGAGAGAGAGAATTTTTGTGGATAGAGAAACTTAATAAAAGATGTCACAATTTCAAACCTCTCTACATTAATGTATTATTTCAATGTATTCTGGATCAAAATTTCCATATTTTTTAAGAATTTAAACATATTTTCCAAATGTATATAAAGACTACAGCAATTTTGATAAAGAAGAGCAATGAGAATAAACTTGTCCTACCAGATAGCAAGCTATATTACAAGGTATATAATAATAAGAAATATTGCAGTACTAACCCAAAGACAGGTGGTTAAATGGAATAGAACAGACAGTTCAATTTCATATCCACATGCACATGAAAACTTTGCATGCCATTTTTGTACATATAAAATATAAACAGCTCAATTAATGGTGTTGGGATAAAAACTCTTAAGTGGAAAATAAGACTACATACCTATTTACACAATATTGCAATAGAAGATCTTCATAAATTAAATATCTTTATATAAAAGCTAAAATACAAATACAGTAGCAAAAAATACCAAAGAATATCTTTGTCTCCTTTGACTGATGAAGAACCACTTTAAGATCACAAATACATAGTTTATAATGCAAAACACTGAGTACATAAAATTATCAGTATAACAAAGGGCTAAGAGTTGTTTGAACATTTAAGAGACAAGGCTGCCTATATCAGAAAAGCATATACATTAAAAATACTAAAAAATTCTATACATTTTCTGAAAATGATGTGAAAATAGAAAAATGAGCAGAGAATACAATAAGATTTTCATATTCAGGAAAATTATGACTGATTTCATAAAGTGATGGTTACTCTATTACCCAGGTAATTGAAAATTAAACAATATTTTTCTGTATAGATTGTAAAAATTTACGAAGTTAAGTAATTCCAGATGTTGGCAACTATAGAAAAACAAGCTTTGTGTATTTGGAATAAGAATGAAGGCTAGTGTAGCCTTTCTGGACAGCACTCTGGCAGATCTTAAGGAATATACATCCAAAGGTTCACAATGGCTCAGTAATTCTGTGCACAGACATAATACTTGAGTTACCCTCATGCATACATCCACAAAGAGAGCCGTATATGAATATCCACTGCACTATTATCCATGGCACTGGGGAGCTGCAAGCATTACATGTTCATCACTAGGAAATTTCATCAATAAGGCACATAGTTCATTATGTGCCAAGAACTGTTCAATGCCATAGATATACTAAATTATTTATTAGTACTATGGGATATTTTTCAGTTATTAGAAACAGTGAACTGAAAGCTTAGAGATTTGCATAAAGAGATCTTGAGTAAATAGTGTTGAGTTTAAAAAAATGCATGTGTGTACATGTATTAACACTATTCATATAAAGTTGGAAGATAGGCATATTTTCAGAGAACACCACAGAACAAAACTACATATAATTTAAAGTTACACACATAATTGAATAAATGCACAAGGTTTCCTACAGTGAGTTTCAATGGGAATATGGAAAGGGGAGTGGTGATTACAGATGAAAAGGGAAAAAAAGATGAAAACACAGGGAAGGAGCAATTCTGAAATAAGTGTGTGAGGAACTCAGTAGATCCTGTCCCCAGTGAAATAGTCACAGCTTGTGAAAAAAACAAACAAACAAACAAACATCCACTTAAAGACTGGTTTTATCTGTAAGGGCACACAGCAACCAAGCCAGTGGAATAACATTTATTGAAGAAAACCTATTGTACCTCACTAAGAACATGTGAGCCGTGACCCAGTCCCTTTCATTGTCCCCCAGCCAGTGTGACAGAAGCTCTAGCTCAGGCAGAGAAGAGAAAACTCCCACTCAACTCAGTTCCCAGTCTAGTGCCAGGGAAGGGCAGGTCACCAGCACTACTCACCTTCCCCATAGCTGCAAGCAAGCATGGTCATGAGACCTGGGGCTCTTATCCTGCACCCAGTGTCCATCTGCAGAATGAAGACTCTACCCAAACATGGTGGTCTGAGAATACTGTGATCCAACTGTCCTACCCCAGCTCACAAACAGGAGAAAAACTCCATGGTGAAGAATGAGAGCTGAAGAAGACAGGGACTACCATTCCCATTCAGCACCCAACTAATAGAACAGGGCATCATCATTCCAAGAGAATAGAGCTGCTGTCCCTGCTGCCCACCCTTGGAGCACTGGTTATAGTGGAGGGCTGCCTAGGGGAAAAGGAAGTCCATGGGGAAAATGGAGGAAGGATAAGACTGATGTTGTGTGAGGGTACAAACTGCAGCAAAACAGATATTTAATGCACAGTATAATGAATATAGACAATAGTGCACTATTATATAATGGGATAGAGGTGCTAAGTATCACTACAATGGCAATCATATTACAATATATAAATGTATCAAATTAACATGTTGCACATCTTAGATTTACACAGTGTTATATGTCAAATATATTCAATTAAATAAAGTTCATAAGAGTAATAAGAAAGTCCATAAGAGGTCCGCAGGCTCTACCTACTGGACTGACTTTATTTGGAACAGAGCTTAGGGAAGTTCAGTCCAAAGCACATTGTCAAAATTGATAGAGATCTTGGTGGTAATTCAATAGAAGCTGCTATCCCTCTACTAGCAACAAGTGAGAGTCGACCACTAGAAGTTTAACAGGGAGAACCAGAGAAGAGATGGCTAAGAAGAGCCTCTGGGGTCAGCAGCCTCAATGACTGGCATCAAAGCTACCTCTCCAAAGTGGCTGGCTTTAACTAGATAACACTGTGCAAAAATATATACCCAGGCTATTGTTTAAAACAATAGAGCCATCAAAGAAAAGAGGCTAAAACCACAGTAACCCCTGGGTGGTGGGTCACATGACCCAGACTACATCCTCTGAAGAATGACACAAGAGTAAACAACAAAAATCAGCCCTGATCAGTGTCCAAAATTGCTACAACATATTAATGGAAATGTCCAGTTTTAACTGTCTCTTTCCTGATATCCTCATTCACCTTCTCGCTGGTCTGCTGTCACACTCAACCAACAGCTTCCAGTAAGTGCCATATAACAGTGGGTTTAAGAGCCAAAAGATTATTGTGCGATATCAACAAAATAAGGCATTAAAAAAACCCACATGATTTAAATAGACAAAGAAAAAAAAAAACTTGATAAAATTCAACACATCTTTACCAAAACCAAAGTAAACTAACAAACAAAAAACACTTAATAGACTAGAAATAAAAGTAATTGCCTCAACTTTAAAACTGGCACCTATAAAGCAAACAAAAAATAGCAAACATGATACATAATGGTGAAAGACTGAATACTTTCCCCCTGAGATCAGTAAAAGGAAAAGGATGCCTGCTCTCACCACTCATATTCAAAATCATATGAGAAGTTCTAACCAGGGCAATTAGGCATGAAAAATAAATAAAAGGCATCTAGGTTGGAAAATAAATAAAATTATCTCTGTTCACAGAAAACGTGAGATTGTTTGTAGAAAATCCTTAAAAACCTACTAAAAATGATGGGTACTAATAAACAAATTTAATAAGATATAGAATACAAGATCAATACACAAAATTATACAAAATTTAATTCAATTTCTTTATTTTAACAATGAACAGTTCAAAATAAAATTATAGAAAAAATTCCAACTACAATTGCATCAAAATGATAAAATAATTAGGAATAAATTTAACAAATGAAGTATGACATTTGTACTCTGAAAATTATAAAATATTGTTGATAGAAACTAAAGAATTAAATAAAATTTAATGTTCATTGTTTGGAATTCTTGATTTTGTTAAGAGAACAGTGGTCTCCAGAATGATCCACCTATTCATTTTCAACAAGGATACCAATTAAGAAAATTCAATGGGTAAAGAATAGTTATTCTGGGGTGCCTGGGTGGCTCAGTCATTAAGCATCTGCTTTCAGCCCAGGGTCCTGGGATCGAGCCCCACATTGAGCTCCCTGCTCAGCAGGAAGCCTGCTTCTCCCTCTCCCACTCCCCCTGCTTGTGTTCCCTCTCTTGCTGTCTCTCTCTGTGTGTCAAATAAATCAAATAAAATCTTAAAAAAAAAGAATAGTTGTTTTGACAAAAAGTGCTGAGATAACTGAATAGTGACATCCAAAAGTATGAAAATAGACCCCCTCCTCAAACCATATTCAAATATGAACTCAAAATGGATTAGAGACATAAATGTATGCACTAAAATGATAAAATACTTACAAGAAAACATAGAAGTAATTATCCAATTCTTAGGATAGAGCAAGGTGTTTAGATATTACATCAAAAGTATAAGCAACAAAAGAAAAAAATAAAAAATTTGGACTTAATCTGAAAAAAAAAAAAAAACAAAACTTTTGTGCTATAAACATACCACGAGCAAAGTGAAAAGACAAGGTGCAATGGATAGAAATATTTTCAAATCCTATATCTAATAAGGGACTTATATCTGGTATTCATAAAGAACACTTAGAACTCAATAATAAAATGCTAGATAGCTCAAGTAATGGGCAAAGGACCTAAGACATTTCTTTGAAGAGGTATATGAATGATCAATAAGCAAACAAAAATTTGTTCTAGGGAAATAACAAATCAAAATCACAATGAGAAATCACTTCATACATGTCAAATGGCTGTAATAAAAAATGCAGATATTGATAAAGAAGAACCTGTTTAAGTGCAGCAACAGGGTTTCCTATTATGCAAGTAAGGAGCATGAAAGTTTCCACCTCATCCTAACAACAAGTGAAAAGCTGAACAGGCTGATCCATAAGGGAGAGGAGGACATAGGACATAGTGCTGTCCTCAGTTTGGAGAGACAGATAGGCAAATGCAAGGAATCAAGACTGCCTGGAACAGAGACTCACAAGCAGCAGGAATCAATGCCAGGATAGGAAAACCTGAAATGTAATTCAGTGTGGCAATGTTGAGGAGGAGCTATATTAATTTCAGACAGAGCAGACTTCAAGTAAAAAAATATATCAGAAAAAGAAGGGCATCACATAATGATAAAGGGTCAATTCTCCAAGAAGACATACCAGCCCTTAACATGTGGGTACCTAACAAGAGCATCAAACTAATAGAGGCAAAACTAATACAATTGCAAAGAGAAGCAGATGAATCCACTACCATAGTTGGACATTTCCACACTCCTCCATCATAAATGGGCAGATCCAGCAGGCAGAAAATCAGTAAGGACAGAGTTGAACTCAACAACACCATCAATCAACTGGATATAATTGAAATCTACAGACTATTTCATCCAACTACAGCAGAAAACGCATTTTTTTCTCAAGTTCACATCAAATATTCAACAAGACAGACCATATACTGGGTCATAAAATGTGCCTTAACAACTTGAAAATAATAGAAATCATGCAATATATGCTCTCAGACTACAATGGAATTAAACTAGAAATCAATAATAAGATAACTAGGAAATCCCAAAATACACTGACTAAACAATGCACTTCTAAATAATAAATGGGTTAAAGAAGATAGCTCAACAATTTTAAAATATTTTGAAATAAATGAAAATGAAACATGACTTGTCAAAATTTGTGGGATGCAATAAAAGCAGGGCTTAACAGGAAATTTGTATCATTGAATGCTTAAATTATAAAATAAAAAAAATCTCAAACCAATAATCTAAGTTTCAACATTAGGAACCAGAAAAAGAATAGCATATTAAATCAAAAGTAAGTAAAATAAAAGAAATAATGAAATTAGAGTAGGAATCAATGACCCTGAAAACACAAAAATCAATAGAAAACCAAAGAACTAAAAGCTGGCTGTTTGAAAAGATAAATAAGATTGATAAGCTTCTAGCCAGGCTAACTATTTAAAAAGGAAAGAGGCCACAAATTACTAATAACCAAAAATAAAACAGAGGGCATTACTACAGATGCCATAGGAATTAAAAGGATAATAAAGGGATACTATGAATAACCCAATGCCCACAATTCAATAACTAATATGAAATGGACCAATTCCTTGAAATATACAATCTCCCAAAAATCACACAGGAAGAAACAGATGATCCCAAAAGGCCTGTATCTATTAAAGAAATTAATTCAATAATAATCTCCCAAAAGAGAAAGCACTAGGCCCAAATGGGTTCACTGGTGAATTCTACCAAACATTTAAGGAAAAGAAAATACCAATTTTCTACAATTTCTTTCAGAGGACAAAAGTAGGGAAATAATTCCAAACTCATTCTACAAGGCCAGCAATAGTGTAATGCTGAAACCAGACAAACCAGCATTACAAGAAAAGACAACTACAGGCTAATATCTCCCATAAACATAGATGTAAAATTCCTCAACAAAATATAGCCAAATTAAATCCAAATAAGGATAAAAGGAATTATACAACACACCTAAGTGGGATTTATTTCTAGTATGCAACACTGGTTCAACATTCAAAAATTAATTATATAATCTATCACAAAACAGGCTGAAAAAGGAAAAATCATATGATCATACCAACTGTTGCAGAAAAGCATTTGCCAAAATCCAAAACGATTCATGATAAGAACTCTCAGTAAAATAGGAATACAAATGACTTTCTTAACTTGTAAAAAATGTCTACTAAAAACCTACAGCCAACATTGTACTTTACCATGAGAAACTTGAAACTTTCCCACTAAGATATGGGACCAGGTGAGGATGTCACTTCTCAATATTTCTTTTCAACATTATTCTGGAAGTATTAGTTAATGCAATAAGTCAAGAAAAGAAAAGGTATAAGGTTTGGAAAGGAGACATAACATTGTTTTTTTCATAGATGTCATGATCATATAGGTAGAAAATCTGAAAGAATCAACAACAACAACGAAAAAATCCTGGAACTAATAAATGATATAAAGATCTGGAAAAATGCAAGGTCAGCATGCAAAATCAACTGATTTTCTACATATCAACAATAAACAGGTGGAATTTGAAATTAAATACACAGTATCATTTGGATTATACCAAAAAAATGAAATGCTTAGGTATAAGTCTAACAAAATATGTATAAGATCTGTATAAGGAAAACTACAAAATGCTGGTGTACAAAATCAAAGAACAAAATAAATGAAGAGATACTCCATGTTCATTGATAAGAAAGGTCAATATTGTCAAGGTATCAGCTCTTCCCAATACTGTTGGCAGATTCAATGAAATCTCAGTCAAAATCCCAGCAAGTTATTTTATAGATATCCACAAATTAATTCTAAAGTTTACATAAAGAGTAAAACACACACACACACACACACACACACACACACACACACACACAGAACAGACAACAAAATATTGAAGGAGGAAAATGAAGTTGGAAGACAGACAGTACCCAACTTTAAGACTTACTATAAAGCTAAAGTCATCAAGATAGTGTGGTATTGGCAATATATAGACAAAAAAATCAGTGGAACATATTAGAGAACCCAGATATGGATCTTCGTGAATATAGTCCATAGATTTTTGACAAAGAAGCAAAAGCAGTATAGTGGAACAAAGTAAGTCTCTTCAACAAATGATGCTGGAATGCCTGGGTGGCTCAGTCAATTAAGTGTCTGCCTTCGGCTCAGGTCATGATCCCAAGGTCCTGGGATCGAGTCCCACATTGGGCTCCTTGCTCAGCAGGGAGTCTGCTTCTCGACTTCTACCCTTCCGTCCAGCTCATGATCTCTCTCTCTCTCTCTCTCATAAATAAATAAATAATCTTTAGAAAAATCTTAACAAATGATGCTGGAACAACTGGACATCCACATGCAAAGCAATGAGTCTAGACACCAAGCTTACAACCTACACAAAAATTAACTCAATATGGATCATAGACCTAAATGTAAAATGCAAACTATAAGACTCCTGGAAGAGAACAAAGAAGAAAACCTAGACAGCCTCAGGTCTGGTGATGCCTTCTCAGAGATGACATGACTCTTGGAAGAAATAGTTGATAAGCTGGACTTCAGTAAAATTTTAAACTTCTGATCTGCAAAAGATAATGCTAAAAGAATGAGAAGCCAAGACACAAAGGGGGAGAATATATTTGCAAAAGACATATCTGATAAAATACTGTTATCCAAAATATACAAAGAACTTTTAAAACTCAGCAATAAGAAAATAAACAACCTAATTAAAAAAGCCAAAAAGAAGATATACCACTCACCAGAGAAGATACACATGTAGCAAATGAGCATATAAGAAGATGGACTACATCACATGTCGTCAGGAAAATGCAAAATAAAATAATGAGATATCATTACATACCTATTAGAGCAGCCAAAATCCGGAACACTGACAACACTGGATGCTGAAGAGGATGTGGAGCAACAAGAATTCTCAGACACTGCTGACAGGAAAGCAAAATGGTGTAGCCACTTTCAAAGATACTTTGGCATTTTCTGACAAACGTAAATGTCCCCTTAGCACACACTCCAGCAACTGTGCCTCTTGTTATTGACCCAGTGGAGTTGAAAACTTATGTCCACACAAAACTCTGCACACAGAGATTTATAGCAGCTTTATTTATACCTGCCTAAACCTGGAAATCAAGATAACCTTCAGCAGGTGGATGGATAAACAAACTGGGACATATCGAGATGATGGAATATGATTCAGCACTAAAAAGAAATATACTATCAAGCCATGAAAAAACATGAAAGAAACTTAAAATCAAGCCATGAGAAAACATGAAAGAAACTTAAGTGCATATTACTAAGTGAAGGAAGCCAATCTGAAAAGGTTACATACTGTATGATTCCAACTATATGATGTTCTGGAAAAGGCAACACTGTGGAGACAGTAAGATTCATGGTTGCCAGGGGTGGGAAGGCAGAACACTGAGGATTTCTAAGCAGTGAAAATACTCTGTGTAATATCATAGTGGGTATACATGTATTATACATTTGTTCAAATTCATAGAGGGAACTCCAAGGTAAACTATGGACTTTGGATGATAATGATGTGTCAATGTAAGTTCACCCTTGGTTAAAAAAAAAAAAAAAAATTACTATTTTAATGAGAGACGTTGTTAATGGGAAGGCTGTGCACTATGGGCACGGGAGGTGAATGGGCAATCTCTGTACCCTCCTCTTAATTCTTCACAAACCTAAATCTTCTCTAAAAATTAACTCCTTTAAAAAAACTGTGGCAACGGGGCGCCTGGGTGGCTCAGTCGTTAAGCGTCTGCCTTCGGCTCGGGTCGTGATCCCAGGGTCCTGGGATCAAGCCCCACATCGGGCTCCCTGCTCCGCGGGAAGCCTGCTTCTCCCACTCCCCCTGCTTGTGTTCCCTCTCTCACTGTGTCTCTCTCTGTCAAATAAATAAAATCTTAAAAAAAAAAAAACAAAACTGTGGCAACAACAACAAAATACAGTTTATTCACAAACGTATATAGGAATTGGAATCCTCATCCATTTCCTGTTGGAATGTCAGATGGTACAGCTCCCTCAAGAAATTACACACAGAATTACCATGTGATCCAACATTTGCACTCCTGGATATAGATTCAGAAGAATTAAAAACATGTATACCCACTTCTCAGGGGAAGAAAAAAAACACGACCTGAGAACAGTATGCCAAGTTACTCGTCTCAAACTTACCAATCATACAAGTCACTCCAAATGACCAACATAAAGGACAGGAAAAAGGGCAGAAGTAGGTAAAACATTTCACTATAACAACTTAGTTTTATCCTCATTTCATCTCCTGTCTTTTTAAAGATGAGTCAAAAATAAACTTTGCAGTTTAATTAAAATAAAACGTGTAATATGAAATGATTTCTAATCCTCTATCTGTATTGATTCATTGAAATTATCTCTAATAGAATCTATATAAGTGATGGTAATTATTTCATCACGTTGGGAGTGCAGTAATTTTTAAAGACCTACAAAATTTATTTCCTTATTTATTTATTTTTTAAAGATTTTATTTATTTATTTGAGAGAGAGCATGAGAGAGCAAGCAAGAAAGCACAAGGGGGGAGGGGCAGAGGGAGAGAAAGAAGCAGACTCCCTGCTGAGCAAGGAACTCCACAGGCTGGATCCTGGGATCATGACCTGAGCTAAAGGCAAAAGCTTAACCAACTGAGCCACCCAGGTGACCCTACACAACTTATTGTAACAGTAAGTATGTATTATTTCTATAAAACCAAAAGAGGTCCCATCTGCAATTCTATCTATTCCATATCTCATGCTGAAATTAGAATAATCACTCCAAAAAGTCAATAAATACATACTATAGATCCTCTTTGAATAATCTGAATTCTCACTTCTTATAAGACCATCTATAATGTCTGTCTCACATTTGTATCTCCACTTCATTTTAATCTATACTCACCAAGTTCTCTCTGCTCCAGCCACCTTGACCAGACTCACTACAAAAGACTATGCTGTGCACAACTTGTGCATCCATACACATTGGTACTGAATCAGAGATTCCTTTTTTTCTCATATTCTTCCATTCTTTCCAACAAGGGGCTTCTGATGAGCCTGTTCTTTCTGCTTAGATTGAGAGAAGTGAATAAACTACACCTGACATTTAAATATGGATGCTATTTAAGGAGTGCACCTGTTGTGATGAGCACTGGTGATGTATGGAAGTGTTGAATCACTATATTGTACACCTGAAAATAATATAACACTGTATGCTAACTGTACTGGAATTTGAAATAAAATAATAAAATAAAGTAAAAAAATATATATAAAATAAAAAAATAAAATAAAATAAATAAAATAAAGGATGCCAAATCCTCCAATACTTGTCCATTTAGGTCCTCTCTCTGGTTACTTTCCCACTACAGCAGCGGAGTTGAGTAGTTGAAACAGATGCCTCAAAGCCAAAAGTATCTTCCATGTGGACCTTTACACACATGCAATATTTTATGTCTTCATTTACCTAGTAAAATCTATTTATGCTATGCTTATCATTAAATGACAATTCAGCCCAAAATAACACTCAGAAAATCCTAAGCACCTCACTTACCTAGGTTAAACTTCAGCCATTAATATGTATTAATCTTGTTTAAAAAAAAAAATTGTGACATTTTGACATCTTAGGGGACCTAGCCAGCTGGGAACAGACAGCCCATCCCAGGGCTAGCTAATTCCTAGAGATAAAAAGCATCTTGTATGAGAACAGGAACACAGCTTCCCATCCAGACCAACCAACCTGGAGCGCATACCCCCAGTCACCTTCTTTATGTAACTCTCAAACTCCAAGCCAATATTTCCCCTGCCCTAAATCAACCCAGGGCAAGCGGCAGAGGACAGAGTTCCCCCCTGCAGCCCAAAGCCTGCTGACATTATTCAAACTAGCCAAACCGGCAATTGCACTCCTGGGTATTTACCCCAAAGGCATAGATGTAGTGAAAAGAAGGGCCATATGCACCCCAACGTTCATAGCAGCAATGTCCATAATAGCCAAACTGTGGAAAGAGCCAAGATGCCCTTCAACAGATGAATGGATAAAGAAGATGTGGTCCATATATACAATGGAATATTACTCAGCCATCATAAAAGATGAATACCCCACTTTTACATCAACATGGATGGGACTGGAGGAGATTATGCTAAGTGAAATAAGTCAAGCAGAGAAAGTCAATTATCATATGGTTTCACTTATTTGTGGAACATAAGGAATAGCCTGGAGGACATCAGGAGAAGGAAGGGAAAAATGAAGGGGGGGAAATCAGAGGGGGAGACGAACCATGAGAGACTATGGACTCCAGGAAACAAACTGAGAGTTCTAGAGGGGAAGGGGGTGGGAGGGTGGGTTAGCTTGGTGATGGGTATTAAGGAGGGCACATTCTGCATGGAGCACTGGGAGTTATATGAAAACAATGAATCATGGAACAGTACATCAAAAACTAGTGATGTACTGTATGGTGACTAACATTAACATAATAAAATAAAATTAAAAAAAAATTAAAAAACAAACAAACCAGCCAAACCTCAATTCCTCCCTCTTCCCTGCCTTGCCTGTCCCAGGGAGGACACACTAAAGGCTCTGGGGCATGGTTTCGCATGGCTCCTGCTGACTCCTGACCAAAACTGGGGCTGCCCCTGTGGCCCTGTGTGGCCCTGTGTGGCCCTGCCTGCCCTGGCCCTTCAGGAAAAGTAAATCATAAAATTCGTCTTCAACAGCCCTCCGTCACTTCTTTAAATTAAAATCCCATGTGCACCTTTTTATAACCAGTCGTCCCAGGCACCATGTATCCCATCTTGGTGACTCTTGCCGTATTTTGGTTTTACATCATTGTGTGACAGTCGTTTAGCAGCTATGTACCTGACTCGAATATGAGTGTCAAGGTTTATTTTCACTCCTCACTCTATCCTAAGCATCTAGCATAGGACCTCCCCTGTGGAATATGCAGACCACTTTTCTTAAATAAACGCGTGAACAAATTGACCTTAATAATAATAGCGACATGTCATGACATAACTTTTTAAGTCTAGGAAATAGTTCACTCAGAAACAAGCACTTATCCTTAGCTGCTTTCTTAAGAAAATAATGATGACTGCAAATTAATCTACTAAAGAGTCCACGTAAGTAGATAAAAAAATGAACCAAGACTAGGAAAGCTATAATTTAAAAATTATCACGAGAATTATTCTTTTTAAAATTGAAAATCTGTAAAATGGTCCAACCTCTAAGGCAATATCTCTGTATTCTAAATTCTAAGAGGCCTATTTTCTCATTAAAGAAAGATTTATTTTTCAAAAATCTGGGGTGTCACGCAATTGATGTTTATTTAAATGATGTTTTATTTTCCCCTCTCTAATTTACTATTTAAAAGATGGTGTTCTTAAAATTGATGGAGTCTTTAAATGAAAATGTTATCATATTTAAGAAAAAAAAGAGAATATACAAAATTAGACATGAGAAAAATGGAAGCAATTAAAAAGTTTTGGTTAGTAGATTAATTTCAAAAGAGAATTTTACTCAGGCTCCATATGGAATGATGATTTGATGAAACAGAAATGGATACATGGAAAACAGGAAAAAAAAAGAGAGACATAGGTACTCATAAATGGGCTGTCCTTGGTCAAAAGCAACTCTAGACACATCAGTGAGTGCTCACATGCTCAGTTAAGGGCTACTGCATCATGGTGATGAGGGAACAGAAGCAAGCTGAGAACAAAGCTGAAGCTGACACCCCACAACACCCCACAACACCCCTTCCCCCAGATGGGGTCTATGTGACATTCCTCATGCACTCCTCACTGCCCTAAAGCTAAGGAAAGGAAAAACAAATAGTCAACTTACAGAAATCACAATCCTGGAAGACATGAGTCTCCCTCAGTTTACCAATGTTTTAGCAATCTACAAGAACAAAGCATTTCTATCAATAACCTAGCTTCCAGAAGGAAATGTAGATACGATTAAATGTCCTTATAACCTTCAGCCCATTGGCAAATACTTGAAGAGGGCAGAGTGTAATGTTCCTCCTGGAAGCTCCCAACTATCCTAATGTTAATGCCTTGCTAGAAGGCAAACGACCTTAACTTGACAATGGTAAGACCTCTGGTATCCTGAGAGTCTTCTTTAACATATGAAAATCCTTTTGAAATCTCCTTTTTCCTTACTGCCCCCAACTCCCAAGTATATAATCAGCACCCCTCACAACCCCAGGGCAGCAGCTCTTTCTGCCCACTGGTCCTGTCCCTGTGCTTTAATAAACCACCTTTTTGGGGCACCTGGGTGGCTCAGTCATTAAGAGTCTGCCTTCGGCTCAGGTCATGACCTCCAGGGTCCTGGGATGGAGCCCCGAGTTGGACTCTCTCCTCAGCGGGAAGCCTGCTTCTCCCTCTCCCACTCCCCCTGCTTGTGTTCCCTCTCTCGCTGTGTCTCTCTCTGTCAAATAAATAAATAAAATCTTCAAACAAACAAACAAACAAACAAAACACCTTTTTGCACCAAAGACATCTCAAGAATTCTTTCTTGGCCATAAGCTCTGGACCCCATCCTACCAAACGTCACCTATATTCCAAAACCATATCAATGGCACTGAGTTGTTCTTTGCATACTTTTTCTCTCTGCATCTAATAATGGGAGCTTAAATTTCAGCATTAAATAAATAAATTCAGCACAATGTAACAGCATTAAAAATAGTAGTATGTCTTAAAAGAGAACACTATGGCTTCAATTTTATGTATTATTGAAGACAAACTGTTTTGTTCAATGTGTATTTCAGAATTCTTTATAACAGTCATATCTCCCAGTAAGAGAAATCTCCCAAATATGTGTCTTAGTGGTGCTAATATATTTCCGATATATATTCTAGCCTATTTATACATTTCACAAGGGAAAATACTATTGGATCAATGAGTGTCTGATTTAGAGGAATAAGAGAGTAAAACTTAACTCATAAATAAAGACCTTCTGCAAAGTTATCAATACAGTAAACAAATTATTTCACATGATTATCTAAAACTAATCTTTATTTGCAAAACAACTCTAGGAGCCTAATTTGAATGGCACCACTGAGATTCCATGAAATTGTTTGACAAAATTGGTGTTCAATGTAGGAGGTAGGTCTGGGCCATGTACTCATCTACTGACTTAGTACAACGAGAAAGTATTTCCCATTCTTAGAGCTGCCTTGCAAACATCACTGCTTTACCTGTGGCCCTGGGCATGAATTTTGACATAACTCAGCCAAGCCGGTGGGAATGCATAGCTGTGTTTTAACTCAGTACTATCACATATAGAAATCATGACTCCAGAGTAGACAGTAGGCAGACTTGAAGAATGAAAGACAAAACAGAAAATGTTTACTAGCCTTTGGGTTCAAATGTAGCATATATATATATATATAAACAAAGGCCACATGGGTGTCCACACACATACACACATACAAACATCCTATATGAAGTGGTAAAGGAACGCTGAAATTCAGGGAGGAGAGAGGGAGTTCTCTGAGGACCCCTGCTATAGAAATATTAAACAGACTAAAGATTGTGACCTTTGCCTGGGAAGACATTACACACATTCCGTGTAAGAGAGCTCCTCTCACTCCAGTCAGTGTTCCGAACCAGGCAGGTGCAGAGGGAGTCTGGCCGAGCTCATTATGAATAATTCATATCTCATCTATCTTTTGAAGAGGTGTTAAATTGCCCTTTTGGTATGTCTGTGGTTTCTGAGGAATGTGTTCACACCTCATTATCACTCAGTGATGGACTCCTGAGAGAGTATGTAATTGTCTTCAAACCAAGGTCTTTGTCAGTCCAGTAATGCATGATTTCAGGACAACAGGAGTTCCCTTGTGACCACAAAGGTTTAAAAAAAAAAAAAAAAAACTCCAGAGAAAAAGAGGACAATGATAGTTTTCTTTCCCCCTTAACTTTTAGAGCAATTTCACTTTTCTCTAATATTTTCTTCAATTAGAATTCACTTATTCCACCTTCCAGTTTCCTCAAAACTAAAATCTTTGAAATGCAGATATATGGAAAAATATGATTTGTTTCTATAATGTGGCCAAAAAGTGCTACAAGACCTACTTTCCAAATTCACACCCCTCCCCACAACCATTCACTTACGAAACAATCATTAAGAACCATTTACTACTTTAGACAATTTCACATGTTATTTATTTTACTTTAATAAAATTCTAAAAACCTAAAGAGGTAGAAATTATCTCTCCTTTTGCAGGCTAGCCATTGATTTCCTCAAATAACATAGCTAGTAAATGGTGGATTGAGGTCTCTCTTCAAAATGTGCTCATTTTTTTAAACCATTATGGTTTAAATGCCTCCCAGGATCTTCAGGTTCTTATATCCCTGCACTTCCTTTAGTTCTAATGTCATATTCTCTTGAGAAGTTACCACAGTGATATTTTCAGACCATTAAAACCCTTGTCTATAAGCAAAGCTAAGGAAATAAGTCAAGAGGAACACGCCTGGAAGCATGTTCAGTTGGATATATGATTTTCTAAAAATAGACCTGCCAGATAGGTCTGCATCCTGTGTAGGCGACTGACTTGTATAATATGTGTAAGTGGGAGAGGAGAGCAGAGAGGATAAAGGCAGATCACCTAGCAAGATACTGAAGCACTCCAAATTAGAAATAATAAACTGGTTAAACTCTACTGAGGTAGAAAAAGAAGGAAAGGGAACAGTACTGAGCATTATTCAGAAATTCCAAGTCAACAGGTTCTTACGATATATGAGATATGGAGGATAGGAAAAAGAAAGTATCATGTCTAGACACTAACTCGAGGATGGTGTTATTATTTACTGGGAAAAAAATACTAGGGGATAACCAGATCTAGTAGGGAAGACTGTGAGTATGTTTTTGGGTATAATGATTTTGAGTCAGATATATGGCTCTGGAGCTCAGGAAGATTAGAATAGTTGATATAAACAGGAGAGTCATCTGAATATAGGTGGAAATTAAGCTATTATCAACAACAAAAGGACTTCAACTCACGAGAAATCATGGGAAACCAGGAGCAGGATGGGAGCCCCTACAATCTACTCAAAAGCCAACAACATGCAGAAAAGTGTGACCAATCCATTTTAGCATTGATTTGTTTATTGGGGGAGAAGGGGAGATGGAGTATCTCCTATGTACAAAGAATCTGTCTCAGCACTAGTTACATGAAGGTGTAGAACCATATCCCTTTCCTAAGAGAGTTTTATGATCTAGTAGAGAAAAACAAGCATCTATTTTAGTCACACTTTTAGTCATTCATGATGCAAAACATTTATAACTATTATACACCTGAAATCATTACAGGAATTAAAGGATGAGTTGTTATGTCAAAGAAAAGGACAGGATCTTCTCTGTCTGGGAATAAAAGCTTACCCCTGTTAAAGATATAAAACTAACCATCACAACACACAGGCAGGGTCAGTCCCATCAAGGATATACACTGGGCGCTGCTGAGAAACGCTGCAATGAACGATGAACCACAGTTACAGTAATTAATAATGGTGCCCCATTGGGAAAACTGTTAAAACCCCAGCTCCAGGCAAACAGAGGGGTACGGGGAACAGCACACTAAGGGAAAAAAAGGAGCCGATGCATGCAGACATGAAGGAGTGGACATAATCAAAATTCCAGCGGTTCCCTGTAACTGGAGCCACAGGTGTATTTGTGGGAAAGAGTGGACAGTGAGTGTTGTGGGGCCGGATGGGTGGGGGATTGCGTGTTAGATAATGAGAGACAGCTCATTGATACCACACTCAAATATGTCTGAGTTTCTCTCAAATTTAAAGTAAGAATCCTCTCTCTCTACACCCCCCTACTGAGTTAGCTCTAACGCTAACTTGATGCTTCGATAGATCTTAACCTTCTTCATAGTTACATCCTCACACCTTCCCTGGCTGTGTTCTCGCAGGCATGGACGACACTCCACAGCCAGCTTTCACGGGACCCTGCCTACAACTCCCGCTGACACTAATAAACCTCAAGGATAACACCTCCCAATTACCAAGGTAAAAGGATACTTTTCAGCCCACGTCTTCATTGACTTCTTGTCGATACTCACCTCCTTGCCAAAGTTCCTCTTTGGCGTCTCTGACAACACTCGTGTTTTTCTTTTCCTCTTCTCTATCTGTTCCTTTATAGTCTCAGTTATGAACTGTGCTTTCTTTCACCCTCACTCAAAACACCGCCTCCACTATCTCTGTGCTCTTCTCAATTGGTACACTCTGAATGTTCTTTTTCACTTTTATGACTTCAGTAACCATCTGTTTGCAGATAGCACCCAAATGTATTTCCCCAACCCAAATTTCATTACTGAAGCTCACACTGAGATACAGCAGCCTGTCATCCCATTCACACGACATAGATCATCCACAGAAATGTGAACTCTCGGACAAAACTCATCAAGCAAAACTACATCAGTTTCCTTGGTTGCAGGAGCTTGACTTTTATTTTTTTAATAGGGCAAAGAGGAATAACAGCATGCGAGTGTGTGTGTGCTTTTGGATGTGTACCACAAGAAATAAAATAGTTAAGTCTCTGCCTCCTACAGTTGTCCAGTGGGCTGTTTGGATTTATGACAATTATGCTTTGGTCTATATCAACAAGAAAATAAAAGGATTAAATGACTGGAACTGTTTTCCGGGGAGCAGTGAAGTACATGGGTTTCTTTAGACAATTTTACTTATTACATAACCGGCATCAGTTCAGAGACACAGTGCATTTGCAATTCAATATAGGAATGATGGTCTGAACACAGAGAGAGTAGAAATTTCCTGGAATCTGAAAACTTAAAGAGCATACCATATTCTACTCCATATTTTAATCTCCTTTACGAATAAAGAAAAATCTTAGTTTCAACATCGGCTTTGTAGGAAAACTACTAACTAAATAGATACCTATTTTTCAGGTAAAGAACCAAACAGGCATTTTGGGAAGTGCCTTGCCTATCAGTAACCAAAAATTAATAGCAAAGAGAAATTAAAGCTGTGACATTCCAGTCTCAAGACCTGAACTTGAGCCTTTGGAATAAGTTTACTTTAATGATAAACCTAAGTCATGAAAGGGCAAAATGTGTAGAGATGTTAACTCCTAAAGAGAAAACAGGAAAGAAAATGTGTCAACTCACTGTACAACTTCGAATACTAAACACAGAATTACGGTTCTTATAGACTTTATTTATTTAAGACTAATATGGTCAGCCTTGTACTTTTCTTAATTAAAAATATGAATGATACTTGTCACCTAAATTGTGCAAAATAATATGAAAACCAGTTTAAATAAATGTGTAGGGAAATTAAAATAATAACAATTGATAAAATGTGCGGGTGTATGTGTGTGTATTCATACACATAATACTGATAATGTATGATGCAATAGGAATGATCATATAGCTCACCTGACATTCTAATTCAATAGTCTTATAAAAATTCATGCCTTTTATTTAGTAGTTCTATTCTTCAGACTTTATCTTTAGAGAAATTTTTATGAACAAAGCTATTCACTATAGTTAAATGTATACAACTGAAACATTTAAAACAACTTACATGCTCAATTATAATAGATTACTTATATCACAGTGCATATCATGATGTATTATATAGTCTTAAAATCTATAACTAAATACTGGTATATTAAGTTCATAAATTATGTATGAAAATATGTAATAAAGCATATGGTAACAACATACAATATCTTCTGAGGCACAAATTTGCCTGTCTGTGATTTTGCTAGGTTATTAGCTTAGGATGTGATTGGAGAATTCTTGCAACATCCCCTTTAAAGAACTCCATTGTGCCAAATACAGTGTCAAGCCCTTCATATGGGTTATTCCATTTTTTTTCTGCAACAAACTTAATGCCAGGTAATATTTACATAATCTTGGACCATACGCTTCACTATAGACAGAAATGAATGTTCTGGCTAATATTTGGGCTTAGAGTAACAACTAGAGCTGAACAAATTTTTCCACCTGGTGAGGAGGCACACACATGTTTAAGATGTTAAGGTACACATCTTAAACATTTCGACTAGACTTTTGTTGCAGGATCCCCAAGGAGCAGGATCATACCATGAAATGGAGATCCATGTGAAGGGTGGGTAGATGTGTCTTATGAAGTGGAAGCGGAGGAAAAAAAAAAAGATTTATGCAAGACAGGAGCTGGAGTGAGAGGTCGTCTCTGGGCAGGCTTCCATCAACCCTGTGGAAGATTTCTGAAGCTGGGATGATCCTTCAGATGTGTCTCAGGTTGGGACAAAGGGGTTGAGTCTATAGAACCCCACCCCAATCAGTCACTGGATGGAGGCCACTCAGGGACAGGATGAACTTGCACAAGGGGACTTTCTTCAGCTAAGGCATTACCTACAGGAGGCTGATCCCCAGCAAAACGGTAAATGCATTCTATTGCCCATTCAACATAAATGTGAACAGTCTCTCATGATTTTTTCTAACCTGGATGGCTAGAAAATGTTCCAAATTGCTGGCTATATGCCTTGACCAGGAGCACACGTTAGTCTGGTCTGGAAAAAACAACACATCTGGTCAGTAGCTGCAATCCAAACCGCTAGGCGACTGAGTTTCCGGTCATCTACTCTTATCCTGTGGGAGTGATTAAGTCTTTGCAAGCAGAGATAGGATGGAAATCACAACCCCAAATCCTTTAGGTCTTTTAGGGTTCACTAATGTCTACCATTAACTCCAGACAGTGGTGTTTTTGATTTGCTATCTCAGCTAACATGACCCTCCACACAACCCAAGAATCCTATGTGTGTTTGGGCTGGATACTAAGCATGCCAATTCCGATTTAGAACAGATTGGGTTAATGACCAATGGAGCATCTGCAACCATCTATTACCTATTATCTGCATCCATCTATCACCTGGGATTCATATGCCCTTTCCCTATCCTGGTATCCATGTCAGCACATGTCCCACCGTCCTCCAGATGTGTGGAAAATTCTTTTCTCCAGTGTTCTGAATACCACTGGGAAGGTCCAGGAAAGCCATTACCTGACATACTTCTTCCTTCTGGGGACTTAACTTCTTTAGAAATTCATCAAACGATACTGACTTTTTATGGAACAACTGTTCTCTGTACCCCACCTACCACTGGATATGGGGTCCTCTCTGCCAACCAGGCAGTGAGTGATCAGTGGGTGAGATGGCTCCAAATCCCATCCATGTAACTGTGTTCTGTACCACATTTAGTACCAACTATAGCAAGCTATGGTTCCTGGGAAGTCAACACAATCATAGATCAGCATACAGAAGAAAGGTTAGGATTAGGGTTGCTTTTAGGATGAACACCCATGGAAGCAGGACTGGGCAGAGGGAGAAGATGAGCTGGTATGTGAAGTCAGGGCAGGCTTCAGCAGACCTATGGGGAGAACCAATGCTGTGATGCTCCTTCAGAGTTGTCTTGCCTTAGGGTGAGGGGTCAGGCTTTAACACACCCTCACTGACGAGTTATTGCAGGCCAGCCTGGAAAGTGGTATGACATGGTTCAAGAAGTGTTCCATCAGCAACGGTGTTTTCCTGGGGTCCTAACAACAACCTAGGGCTTTCTGCCAGGAACACAACCATCAGCCAATGATTTCCTTGACTGTCCTTTAAAACTGAACAAGTAATACATTTTTTCTCAGTCTGGAAACATGAGTTTACACTTTACATCTACAAATCATACTTTGTAAATTCCATTCTATTATCAAATTTTCTTTACCCCCAAATCTGACTCAGTAAATACACTTATTTTTTTCATTCTCAAAATATTCATTATTTTTAGTCCTGTGGTAGTTTCCAAAGATGACAACCATAGTCTCTCCCTCCTTTGACCAATATGCCAATCTTCAGATGAAGTGTCAGAGTACGTTTCTCCTCCTGTTGTATTTGGCCAGCCTTGTGACTTGGTTTCACCAACAGAATGCAATGGAAGTGATACTCTGGGACTTGTGAGCCTGGGCTTTAGGAATTTTGCTAGAATGTACTTTGTTCTTGGAAGCCAGTTGACACATAAAGAACTGAACTAGCTGGAGCCATCATGTACTGAGGCAGCCCAAACTAGACACCCGGGAAGGGAGGGGCCACAGAGAGGAAACCGTAGGAAACCAAATAGTATTATGATGTCCTATTTAAACCTTTATGTAGAGCTCCATAAATGTGTTTATAAATATATAAAGAAAATTCAAATACTTTAATGTAAATTAAGTAATGTATTAATTACACAATATAGTGGTTGTGCTTTAGACTGTACTGTTGTGTGTAACTTACTCGCCCACCTAGATTTAACCTTACACTCATCTAATGGACTTCTACAGTAATAAATATTATGATATATTCAGTTGGCATGTACATTAATTAATAGGCAACTTTTTAAAATATTTGTATATGATATAATCTCCTCCAAAATAATTCAAGTTTTCTCAAAAATCTTTAAGGAATCCAAAATACGGTTTCATTTTTTTTAAAGGCAGCAGTTCCTCTAGATAATTGGCCAAAAATCAGATGTTAGAAGTTACAATAATCTTTCTTCCCACGTTAGGATTATGAAGTACTATCTAATTTGTGCTATGATTTTCATTCTGCAGAAGTCAAGAAACTCAAAGTTATGGTCGCTCCACAAACTTTGATAGATCCAAAGTAGCTATAACATTAAAATTTCATCCCATTTAGAAACAGGAGGCACTGTTTTTACTTATAAGAAGGATTTGTAATTACCATGGGATTCATACAACTTATTCTCATAAAACGTTAGTGTTGGAAAAGATATTAATGTTACTACAATCTGACTTCCATGTTGGCACATGGCAATTCTAAATTGAAATTATTCTTCAAGCGATTTTAAATTGAAATTATTTCCGAATTCATTATAAATACATACGTTGAGGAAATCAAATCCGGTTTATAAGACATAGTATTCTCCTTCAATTTCTGAGTTCAATGATATCATTATAAATGACCATCCAAGAGTGAAAAGGAGTATATTCTTAAAATCATCTGAACTTAACTTTGTCCAAAGTATCTGCAAGTTTAAGGGTAGCAAAACCTTACACTGGAACAAATTTCAGATTAAAGAAGTGAGTAAATCAGTTGCTTCACCTGTGAATGCTTACAAAGAAGTAATTGGTCCCGCTGTGAAAGCATTTCCACTAAACTAATTGTTTGGAGCCATAAAGCTTTTGTCAAGGTAAAGTATAATAAATAAGGTGTGGGTAGGCATGAGTAATGTG
This sequence comes from Phoca vitulina, assembly GCF_004348235.1. Lineage (NCBI taxonomy): Eukaryota > Metazoa > Chordata > Mammalia > Carnivora > Phocidae > Phoca > Phoca vitulina. The sequence continues at coordinate 35,535,162 of NW_022589718.1, read as the reverse complement.
CAGTTGGGGTAAGCTGAGGGCCTTGGCATATCTTGCCCCAGGTAGTCCTGTGGCTAGAAGAAAAGGCATACTATGCTGATCGCAGCAGACATTAATATAATGCAGATCATAACAAATAATACAAAGTTTTCATGTAGGTTTTGCCCTGAAAACTAAGAATTAACAAGAAAACAGAAAAGAAAATACTACAAAGCCATACTGAAAGAGTCTTGATGATAGTATCTGCATATAAGTCACTCATATATCCAATCACAAAATATGCATTAAGCTACTTCTCTTTGCAGGGTAAGTCACTAGGTGCTGGAAATTCAGCAGGAAGAAGGTAGAGATGGCTTTGCCTTGGTTAAACTTAGATTTCAATCAGGAAGTCATAACATAACAAAATCATCATGAATAACAAAAGCATCATGAATAATTACAACATCTGATGGCTTCCTTTTGTCATTAAAGTAAAAATCAACACATACAATGTTGTCCTAAATAATTGTATATATATTTGATGAGGCCACCTCAGCTCTAGTATGAGGACTAGATGTGTAAGGACTATGTCTACATGCAGTGAACTTGGAAAGATGATGACCACATGCACTAAGGTGGTGCACTTCTCTGGAGACATGGAGTGATTTCAGCATGTAGAGAAAAGCCACAGGACTCAGGATGCTGGACAGGGTGCTATTCCACAGAATGGCTGTCGGGTTTCTGCTCTCCAAACCAGCAGCAACCCTTATTTGGGCTCTGTCACTGGACATGTCATTAGCCTCATGGGGTTATTCTGAGCTTTAGCAGTTAATTCCCATACTGAGAATTTGCTGATGACAGCGTTCATGCCAATGCTGTGTAGCAGAAACAACATGAGCTACATGTGAAATTTTATATTTACTAAGATTTTTTTTTTCCCCTTATCCTTGAATCTGTCTATCCTCAGTTTGGAAAAATCTCGGATAATACATCTTCCCAGAATGCTTTTTTATGCATTCTCTCTCTCTCTCTCCTGCTTTTGTGGCTCCCATTATACACATCTGAAAATTCTCTAACAGGTTTCTTCTTATTATTTTAAAGTTTCTTTAAAAGAAGTCAAATAGGGGAGTCTGGGTGGCTCAGTCGGTTAAGCATCTGCCTTCACCTCAGGTCATGATCCCAGAGTCCCAGGATCAAGCCCCACGTTGGGCTCCCTGCTCAGCAGGGAGCCTGCTTCTCCTTCTGCCCCTCCCCTGCTTGTGCCCTCTCTCAATCTCTCTCTATCATTCTCTCACTCTCAAATAAATAAAAAAATAAAAAAAATAAAAGAAGCCAAGTAAAAAAAGACATATTACCTCAAGGAGAACTCACATTTCACCAGAAACAATGGAAACCAGAAGACAAGGAACGGGAAATTAAGTGTAGGTGGACATCCTAGAGTTCTATATACAATGAAAATTTCCTTTGAAAACAAAGGCTAAAGGAAAAAAAAGGAATTTATTGCAAGCAGAAAGAACCTAGGTGAAGTACTAAAGGCCATGAAAAATGAATGCTCCTAATCAGAAGTGTGGGGCTATAAGAGGAAAGATGAGCACTAGAAACATTAGCTCAGGGAATAAACATAAGTAAATAATGAAAATATAGAACAATAATGGCAGTATCCATGGTGCTTAAGCAGCTGTTCAATTAAAATCCTAAAATATTAGTTGAAGTAGCACATGAGCAGCTTATGATGGGTAAATGCAGTTGAAAGATTCTAATATCCTGGCATTTTCTGGAAAGTAAAAGGAGTAGTAATTTAAACTAATAAACTAAGTGCTAACTCTAGCATTATCATTAAGGAAATAAAATAGGCTACTATCAAGCTAGTACAGTGTATAAGTTAAAAAAATGCATTTGTTGAACAGGAAAGAAAAACAGAGAGACAAAATACAGGTGACAAATAGAACATATACGGGAAGGGAGCAGGGCTAAATGCATCCTTAAAAATTGCACTTGATGTAAATAAACTTAATATTCAAATTAAATACAAAGTTAGGCAAATTTGATTTTAACAGAATGGTGGCTACTGAAACATATTAAATCTGAGGACACAGAGATCTTGGAAGTAAAATGACGGGGAAAGATCTCATTCAAACCTAAAGTGGACGTCAGGCAAGAAGTTTTACTAGACACGTCAAAAATATTTCATGCTGATCAAGGAAACAATTCAATAAGGCGAAGTATAGTTTCAACTCATTATGTACTGATAATATAAAATGAAAATATTTAAAGCTAAAATGGAAAGATTTAAAGGAGAAATAAACAAATTCAGCATTATGGTCTGATCATTTACTATAATCAGTACTGGAAAGAATAAGCAGAGATTAGAGAGAAGACTTCACCTAACTGACTTACAGATATTGTTACCCCCAAGAAAGTACACATTTTTTCAAACACAAGGAATATGTACCAGAATGTACTATATGCTCAGCCATAAAGAAACTCTCAATGAATTCCAAAAGTTTGAAAAATATTTACAATCTTTTTTTGACCACAGTGTACTTGAGAATCCAGTAATGAAAAGATAACTAAGGAATCCCCAAAGTTCCAAAATCAAGTAATATATCTGTAAATAATACAGGGGTCAACTGGAAATCACACTAGAGCTGTGAAGCCTTTATATAAATAATGATACAAATTTTAACAAAAATATGTCAAACCATGTGTGGTGCAGAAATTCCTTGCTTAGATATAAATTTAAAGTCTTTAATGCGTGTATTAGATCACTGATTTTTCAGCTTTCCCTTCCTAAGTATTAATTTGAAAACCTTGGGAAAAGAATAGCAAATTAAGCCCATAGAAAATAAGGAGGAATAAAATATTAAAAATATGAACAAATATTAAGGAGACGAAAGTATATATAATAAAGAGTATCAACAATGACAAAGATACTGTTTTTTTGACAAAACGACACTTACAAATTTCTAGAAAGACCTAAAAAGAATAAAGATTGCCCAAAAAATAATAAAACCAGAAAATGATAACACATCATTTTATATATAATAGAGAAGTGCTGTATTCATTAGCATATAATATTATATATATAATATTGCATACAAAGTATTAAATAATATGAACATTAGAAAGATAATGGGCTATTAGAACTAAGATTTAAATTTAAATTCATTATTACTAACAGTTGAACATTTGGATATAAATGAAATTTTTTCCAGGAAAAAAAATATAACTTTCAAAGCCATACACAAGAAGAAATTAAAAATCTTATTGCCCTGTAGGTAGTATATAATTTAAATTTATAAAGTAAAATCTTTCTATGAAGTAAATTCTAAGCCCTAATACCTTCATCAGTGTATTTTTCAAACTTAGGTAAACTCCTCTAGTACATAAAATCATGGCATTCATGAAGTATTTTATCTCAAACAGAATTCTAACTCCAGATAACATTCACTAAAAAGGCCTAAAACAATGCCCGAGTAAGCCATGTATTTGAAAAAAAGCTCACAATAAAATAAAGTACGATTTCCTTGAGAAATGGCAGGTGTAGGGCTCAACCTACAAGATTTACAACCTTGCTCTGGCCAAGAGCCAAGGACACAGGAACTGGCTCTAGAAGGCTCTCTACACTGACACATGAGTCACTTTCAGCAACAAATAATAATTTTGGTAAGGGGTTATAATAAATTAAATTAAAAAATTAATAAATGACTACATAGTAATAGTGAAGGAGAGAGAGAAGGAGGGGGGTATGGAGGGATGGAGAGAGACAGAGACAGAGAGAGTTAGTTCTCTCTTACTTCTTCTAAAAGGACACTAAACCTATCATATAAGGGCACCCCCCATGGCCCTCATTTATCTTTATTCCTTTGGTTCCCGCCCCCAAACACAGCCACAATGGGGTGTTAGGACTTCACCATATGACCTTAGGGAAACACAAACATTCAATCCCCATAACACATTTTAAAGTGGAAAGATCTGAAGGTCACCATCTTGCCCATCTCAACTTAGCATCACCAGCCATAGAATGGTGTGGCATCACGGGACCCCTGCAGTTATGCAAACAGCCAGCACAGAATACCCAGTATGCAGTGTCCTTATCTGGAATGTTTTCCCCGAACCTATTCATGAAGTAAAATCCACAGGTGGAATATTCTATAAAATGAATAGCCTGAGCTATTAAAAAAAATATCAATGTCATCAAAAGCTGGAGAAGGCTGAAAGAATTGAAAAGATTAATACATCGGGCAGACATAAACTAATGCTATCCTGCTGGGAGTATTTCTGGAAACTGAAGGAATATGTCTTTTAATCTTAAAGAGGAATTGAGCTGCACATCAAATATCCACTACAATGCACAGAATCTGCTTGCATCGTGAATTATGCAATTTTATAAAAAACATCTTTGGCGCACCTTGGCAAATGTAAATAGGGGCTGTATATAATTATACAAATATTGTTCAATTAATGTTAACTTTGATGTAATAAGAGTAGGCTGATTATATATGTTCTTATTTTTAGGAGATTCAGAATGAAGTAATTTGAAATGTCAAATGTGGCAAAATGCTAGAAAAACAATAATTTGCTATTTCAAGTTCTGTCAAGCATATTGATTCTCAGTGGCCGTGAGTATATCTGATTCTGAACCTTTTATACGTTAGTGCGTACAAGGCCTCTCCTGACATTTTCTGTTTCATTGTTCTTTATGCCCCAGTGTGAATGATTTGGATTTTGTAATTGAAAGCACGTCTTTATAAATAACAACTTGCTGGTAATCAATATGTAATATAGGTAACCTATGAATGTAAACATCAAATCATGATATGGCCTTTGCTTTGGAAATACACTGTCTAGGAGAACAGTTATTAAAATTAAACAACTACGGGCATAGCAAAAAAAAAAAAAAATTTCCTTCAGCAAAAGTCTCTTGATCACATAACATGTACCAGTCACAGTATTAAGTGTAGAGGGTACATCATCAAACAAAAGAAACAAAGAAATCAGTGGGGGAGACGAACCATGAGAGACGATGGACTCTAAGAAACAAACTGAGGGTTCTAGAGGGGAGGAGGGTGGGGGATGGGTTAGCCTGGTGATGGGTATTGAGGAGGGCACGGACTGCATGGAGCACTGGGTGTTATATGCAAACAATGAATCATGGAACACTACATCAAAAAGTAATGATGTAACGTATGGTGACTAACATAACATAAAAAAAAAAAAAAGAAAAGAAAAAGAAACAAAGATCCCTGTATTACATAGTTATAAAAGATGCACTTTCCCTGACTCTCATGCTTGTCCAATAAAATATTGGAACCCCCCCCAAAAAAACTGCTTGTATAGTGCCTAAGATAAAACTAATTAATCTGGTTAATTTACTTTTTGAACAATGTCATAAATAAATGTTTCAGCAAATATATTTCTCTTCTGCATATCTCATTTTCCCTGATTTTCATGTAGGAAGAACATTTGAATGGTTTAAGTACTAGACTCTCCCCCAAGAAGAGTAACTCTGTAAGTACATCATATTATTATGCCTTGGGGAATCATAAACTGCATCTCTTTAAAAAAATAGTTCCTCGGTGTTCTTGAGGAAATTACTATGCTGATTGACTAGTGCTTTAGAAAAGAAAAATTTTGGAGAGGAATCGAAGACACATTTCAGGATAGTAACAGAAGGTGAAGGACATAGAAACCGCACTTTGTTGTGACTCTTGTGTATTTATCAATTTTGTTAATGGGGGAATCACTGGACCAAACCCAATGTTTAAGATTCTGTTCATGTATAAAAAGATTAAACATTTCTCACACCCTCACTTGAAGCATATTGTTTCAATGTTCTTACAAGAGTTCTCCTAGGCTGAGCTCTAGCACTACTGAATATGAGACCAGAACACCTGGTATTGATGGTGGGCTCAGCTTGAGAGCAAATCTGATTTCGTTTTCAACATACTGCTTTAATCTGTTCCAGACTGCCAATGCATACAAAATTATGCAGATTATGGGGCTCAGATAAATGATTTTTCTCACTCGCCTGTGAGAGTCTTTCTTCAACTAGCTTTATGTAGGATCACGGCATATGAAAAAAATGCATTGCAACATTGCAACAGTATAACCATTCTAGTGGATGAACTCAGGAGCTTTTTTTTTTTTTTTATATTTGACTCCTCTTTAATTTGCCCCAATTTTCTAAAACTTCATACAGGATGCATGAATTAACTTTAGAGTTGTGAAACTGTGTATCCTGATTTGGGGCTCTGAAAATATAATCATCACACATTTAATATCTCAAAAATGAATATGCAATACTACCAAAAGGCCTTTAGATAACTATTTAAAAAAAACACTTTAAAATATCAGTTTAAGCCATTTAAATATATTGGTAATGCCAGTTCTAGTGGTATAAAATTTGGGGACCTTAAATCAAAGTTTTAGATAGATTTTAAAATATTTACATGCTTAAGTATCATTAATATTAAATATACAATTAAGTACAATTGAATAACCTGTACATATTGAAAGAGTACCTTGAAATATGCATTGACATATTATATACACTCTTCAAACTATACCCTGACTAAAAAAAATATATCCTTCACCTCGAAAGTTTCTTCATGACAGTGGGAAATTCCTCCTCTTACCCATCCCTAGATAACTGCTGATCTTTCTATTCCTATGGATTATTTTGCATTTCCTAGAATTTTATACAGACAAAAGCACACAGAACACAGTCTTTTTTGTCTGAGCTCTTTCGTTCAGAATAATTATTTTGACATCCACTCATGCTGTTGCAAGAATCAAGAGCTCATTCCATTGTTGAGTCATACCATATTTTATACATATATATCCCTCTTTCCTTATCCATTCGCTTGTTGACAGACCCTTGGACTGCTTCCAGTTTGGGGTCATTACTAATAAGACTGCTATGAACATTTGGGTGTATACATCTTTGTGTGGAAAATATATTGAATTTGTTTTCTCTTAGGTAAATAACCAAGAATGGACTGGTTGGACCACAGCGTAGATACATGTACAGTAAGAAATTTCTGCCAACCTGTTTTCCAAATGTGTATCATTTTACAGTCCTGTCAGCTATGTATGTATGTTCCAGATTTTCCATATCCTTGACAATGTTCTTTTCAATTTCAGCTATTCTAACAGGTACTCAGTAGCACCTCAGTGTAATGTGATCAGGATTTTTGTAATGAGTAAAGACAGTGAGTCTTTTCATGTGTTTATTTGTCATCCATATGTGTTCTTTGGTGGAAGATCAAATCTTTGGCCTTTTAAAAAAATGTTTTTTTCTTATCATTGAGTTTTGAGAATTCTTTATATATTCTAAATATATCCTTTATCGTATGTATAATTTGAAAATATTTTCCCAATTTGTAGCTTGAATTTTTGTTGATTTGTTTGTTTGCATGTTTACATTTCATACTGAAGTGATTTATTTCTTTATTTTTGAGTATAGTTGACACACAATATTACATTTGTTTCAGGTGTACAACAAAGTGGTTCAACATCCCTATACCTTGTGGTAAATTTTAACAGTGTCTTTTAAGAACAAACATTCAATTTTCATGATGTTCAAATTACCAATGTGTTATTTTATGAATAGTGTTTTGGGTGTCATATTTAAAAATATTTGCCTGATGTAAGTTCACAAAGATTTTTTTTTTATAAAGATTTTATTTATTTATTTATTTGACAGAGAGACACACAGCTAGAGAGGGAACACAAGCAGGGGGAGTGGGAGAGGGAGAAGCAGGCCTCCCACGGAGCAGGGAGCCCGATGCGGGGCTCGATCCAGGACCCTGGGATCATGACCTGAGCCGAAGGCAGACGCCCAACGACTGAGCCACTCAGGCGCCCCACAAAGATTTTTAATACATGCTATTTTTACAGTTCTATATGCTAAGGTTTTACATTTCGGTTTATGATTCATTTTGGATTTTTTTTAATACGGTGTGAAGTACTCATCAAAATTCACTGTTTTGCATGTGGGTATCCAATTGTTCCTGCACTCTTTGCTGAAAACATTATCCTTTCTCTGATTTGCCTTTATATCTTTATAAAAAAATCAGTGTCTCTTCATGTACAGATCTATTTCTGGACTCTTTAATCGGTTCCATTTATCAATTTGTGTAGCCTTATGCTAATATCACACTTTTTTATTAGCTTATGATTTTTCATTTAACTTATAATCAGTCTTAAAATCAGGCAATGTTAGTCTTTCAACTTTGTTCTTTTTTAAAGTTGTCTTAGTTATTCTTTTTTTTAAAAGATTTTATTTTATTTATTTGACAGAGAGAGAGAGAGACAGCTAGAGAGGGAACACAAGCAGGGGGAGTGGGAGAAGGAGAAGCAGGCTCCTGGCTGAGCAGGGAGCCCGATGCAGGGCTCAATCCCAGGACCCTGGGATCATGACCTGAGCCGAAGGCAGACGCTTAACGACTGAGCCACCCAGGCGCCCCTGTCTTAGTTATTCTAAGACATTAACTTGGTGGCTAGGATTTTGTTTGTGTTGATTCTACAGATCTAAGAAGATCTGATACCTTAACAGTATTGTGTCTCTGACTGCTAGTGTTATTTCCAATCCCTTCCGCTGGTTGGGGTAGTTTCCTCACAGGCATGAGCTGACTGGTACTCAGCTGGATACTCAAGGGAACCTTCTGCTAGTATCTGGAGTTAAGGGCATCTGTCCACTCTGAGTTACTCTGTCCTGCACGTGCAGGTACTTTATCCCTCAGGTACAGCCCCTCAATACAGAGACTCTGCCAGGCCCCATGGAGTGCCCTCCACCTGCACTGTACTCTGAAACTCTTTCAAAGAAGAAAATCACCTTATTTCTTTCTGGTCTGTTGGTGGTCATTGTCCATGGTTTGAGATCCAGTGCCTAAAACCATCATGTCATATTCTGTGTTCATATGAAATATTTATTTTGTTCATCTGGACACTGTTACTCCATCGTGGCTCTAAAGATTGCTTTTGCTCAAAATCAAGCATTGCATTTGAAGTAAAAAGTCTTTAGACATATTAAATTGCTTATCCCCTACACTTACAGGAAAAGTGATTTTAAACGTTCTGTGCAACAATTTATTTATCTGTGAAATAAGACAGTAATAACTGCCCTGCTTAATTGCAGAAGTTTTGTAGGATCAAATGAGTGACACCGTGAGGAAAAACAATGGATTGTAACATCTCATGTAACTAAGGAGTGGGATGAGGATGGGACAAAGAAGATGCTTATGACTTGTACTCCATCTCTCACAAGGCAGAGGGAACTATGACCTTCATGTTCCCTGAACACACATGCTTTCCTTCAGCAACCAACACACTCTCACCCATTAAGTAAGATTAAACATGTTGTCTAGTGTAATGAGAAGATTAATGCTATTTTAATAGCTGGTTGCCATTTTAATTACATATATTTGGGGGATGGAATGATTCCTTTGGAAATTAAAGAAAATAAATAGTTTGAAAAATGCTGTATGGTTCAGGAAAGAAAGCGTGTGCGCGCGCGCACACACACACACACACACACACACACACACACACTCTATCAGAAGCCCTTTGTTTCTCAGCAAAAAGAAAGTCAAAAGCCAGAGAAGAAAATGGAAACAAAAGAAAAGCTAGAAAATATAGTAAAGACTGGATATTTGAAATTATCCCATGAGAGTTAATTCTCTTTAAAACCCCACCAAGTACCGATGATCATCCTCACTTTTGCAGAGGAGAAAATTGGGGGTTTTATTAGGTTGCCACACATCACAAATAATAATAATAATGCAGAGATGATTCTCTCCCACTGTTTTCCTCCCTGACAAGACAGAGACCCAAACTGTGGAAAGAAAACTATCAAATAGCTTTAAAATTCACCCGACTTTCAAGAAATCCCTGCTCATTTTCATTTTACTTGAATCAAAACCAATCCATATGTCAGAAAAGAAGGTATTTCTTATTTTTGTTAAAACGTATCAACAGCAGAAATTTATCTTCCTGTATATTGGCTTAGCAGTATCTAACATAAAATAGGCATATAGTCAATGTGGGAGAAATAAACAACGTTTTATGTTGTTGAGGCTTATGATCATCACAGACTTGCCTGACTTTTTAAAATCCAGATCATGCAAATAATTAGCTATAGTTTAAATCTCTTTTGAGATTATTTTTTCTGAATTATAACTGAATATATGCCACACCAATGAGTGCTATATTTTGACTTAATGTGGAATTTTATTTTCTCCTGACATAAAACATATAAATTTTGGTTTTAAAATACCACAATGTTAAACAAAATATTCACTACAAATCATTATGTGAACATAACATTATATGGCCTCTGAATTTAGCTATAAATGTCCTCAGATACTGTTCTGTTCCTTTTATGGGTTTGTGTTCTTGAGTTTTTAATTTAAATTCTCTGAACTATGGTTTTTATTATTTGTAAATCTGCCTTACAGTAATGTTTTGATGGTCCTGGGACATGGAGGATGTTTATTCAAAATTGGTCCCCTTTCTTCCTTTTGTGAAAAAAATCTAAAATACAGAAAAATTGCAAATAGCATAAGAACTTTACAGAGCAGGACCACTGAACAGCAACTTCTTTTTGGCAATTATGCCTTCCTGGATGTGAGGACTAAGACATGATTATTTCTCATTATAAAACCTAAATAGATAAATGAGCAGATATGGTAATAAAGATAGAATATATGAAGAAGTCAACTAATAAGAAAAAAATAATGTTGGTTGCTAAGTACTTATTAGAAAATCAACCTTTTTGTAGTTTTGATACCTATAAACTATATTTTGGGGGCAATTAATATCACTATCTATGATTGAGGTTTTGCAAATTACCACTACTTTGCAAATACAAGAAACATATGAAAGAAGGTATTTGCCTTATAAAACTGTAGAGAAATAGGGGCACCTGGTGGCTCAGTCAGTTAAATGTCCAAGTATGTTTCGGCGCAGGTCATGATCTCAGGGAGATCTGCCATCAGCAGGGAGTCTGTTTAAGATTCTCTCTCTCCCTCTTCTTCTGCCCCTTGCCCTCCTCATGTGTGCATGTGCTCTCTCTCTCTGTCTCTCAAATAAGTAAATAAAATCTTTTTTAAAAAATGTAGAGGGGCACCTGGGTGGCTCAGTCGTTAAGCGTCTGCCTTCGGCTCAGGTCATGATCCCAGGGTCCTGGGATCAAGCCCCGCATCAGGCTCCCTGCTCAGCAGGAAGCCTGCTTCTCTCTCCCACTCCCCCTGCTTGTGTTCCCTCTCTCGCTGTGTCTCTCTGTCAAATAAATAAATAAAATCTTAAAAAATAAAAAAATAAAAAAAAATGTAGAGAAATAGTTACATGAAATTTTCCACTTGCGACCTCATAACTCCATAAATATGCACATCCATAATTGCTTTTTAAAAATTAATAAAAATTTGTCAAAATTTTTGCATTAAAAAATGGCAGTTTTCCTTCCATTTCTTTAAAGCTAAAATAGATATAATTACCTTAGAGTACCCATGGCATTTCAGAAATATATATTTGTAGCTATGTTCAGATAAACTATTTAAAAACTTCAAACCTGAGATTATTTATTGCCATCTTTCTGAAAATGTGTCTTGTTTCTCATAAGTGTCTTGTTTACTAATAGAAGTTCTCATTAAAGTTTAACTGAAAAACATAATATTTTAGACTATTAATATGTGAGTAGAATTCATGGAGATAATTTCATCTTAACTTGCAATGACAGTTCACTGTTTTGAAGTTAATGGCCATGTTTTTTTATTGAGAAGAAGGAAACTAAGGGCTGAAAAATAATAAATAGGATAATAACTACAAAAATTATATAATCAATTTTAAGGCATTCATTAAGGTAGGAAAATGAGTCACAAGAAATTGTTCAAGCAAATAACCATTTATATCCACACAAAGACCTGCACTCAATGTTCACCACAGCGCTATTCATAGCCAGCCCGAAGTGGAGACACCTCAAATGTCCATCCACTATTAGATAGAGAAACACATTCAATATGTTCCATATAATGGAATACTATTCAGAAATGAAAAGGAACACAAAACTGATAAGGCAACATCATGGTGGAACCACAAAGACATTCTCCTAAATCACCGAAACCAGACACAAAAACCCATGTATACTCTGATTCATTCATATAAAAATGCCCTAAAAATGCCAGTCTCTTGAAACAAAAAAAAAAAAAAATAGATTAGTCATTATCTGGGACTAAGACTGGGAACTTGAAACAGGTACGAGGGAGTTTGCTGGGCTGATGAAAGTAATCTAAAACTGGATGACGGTCACAGTTGCACAACTCAGTGAATGTACAATCATCGAATGGTACATATAAAATGGATACGTTTAATGTAAATTATTCCTCAATAAAGTTGTTTTTTAAAAAGGTAAAGAACAACTCAAAATGGCAATATTTCTATGATTGGTTACAAAAACTACTGTAGGGTTTGAGTTTGCTTGAGTGGGTTTTTTTTACCAAAACCTGTTTTCTTAAGTGTATTCAAAACAAATGTTAAAGGCTTATAAATACAAACTTGGATTTTTTTAAACATACTTTATGATTAATGAATTCATTTGTGATCTAGAAATGTCATAAAAGGGATGTGAAACACACTAATTTGGAGAATATAATGTATTTTTATTCCAATAAAATATTTTTGAAACTAGCATCCAAAATAATGAGTACTAAACAAAAAGAAAATGCCTAATAATGTATATGAGAACATTTCTTACACTAGATGTATGAGAATCTCTAAGATATTGAATTTCAACAAGCAGAAAGAATGTTAAAGTAATCAATGCCAGTGACTAATATGGGAAATAAATACCCATATTTTAGAGTAAAACCTCTGAATTGCTTTTTTTTTCTTTATAACAATCAGATTTTATTGAGTGATTCTAGATCTTAAGTACTATACAACAGCACAGTTTTATCCCACAGCCAGGCTATTAAAGGGATAAATGTTAATTTTTTATTTAACCTTCGCTCAGCTTCTCCTTGTATCAACATTTCACATAGCCATAATATTCTCATTTGTACTAAGAAATTAGCATAGTAAAATACTCACAACTGCCTACAGATTTTAGTCAAATTTCACCAGCTTTTCCACTAATAAACCTTATTTTGTTACATTACCTAACCCAGGATAAAACTTTGCATTTAGTTGTCTTATCTCCTTAGTGTTCCACAATTTGAGATATGCCTAAGTCTTCCCTTGTTTTCCATGACCTTGACATTCTAAATAGCCATGTAAAATGAGACAGTCCTTCACCAAAAGCGTTCACAAGACCCTGTGTGAGAAGTAACAGGTGAAAAATACTTCAAGAGTCAGATATAGTAGATATAAATACACGTGACATCAGTGATTATGATTTCTGTGTCCTCCATTCGTAATAGAAATTATACCTGGTTGGAAGAGTGAAGACCAGATTTCCATATAAAAATAGAAGAAAACAGAATATTTAATTGGATCATAGCATAGCAACTTTAAGTAAACTTTGGATATACGGATAGGGAGAAATGTAATGTATAGCTATGACTTGTCAGGAATTCTAACTTCTGTAGAAATCAGGTCACTCTATTAATGTATACATATAAAAAACAAATGGTGCCAATGAACATTCACAATCAATATCAAGTACGGATTGCAGTCTGGTTTCTGAATTATCTCTCCTGTAAAGAATGCTATTTAAGTGCTCAAAGAATATTTTTTCCTAATTTCAATATCTTGTCCCATTTTTAGGGTTACCATCTTAGAATGATTGTAGCCACATCTGACTATAATGTGTGAAACCTCTTCTACCAAAGCTATACCTACTGTGTGATTGACACCCTGGCACACAGGGTTGGCATTTCACAGTGAGCAAATGTTTATTGAGCTCTATCCTACAAGGCGGGTGATTAAGGCATTATCATCTCATTCAATCTCTAAAGAATCTTGAAAACAAACGTTATTTTCTTCATGCTTTGATAGCTGAAGAAACCAAGTCTCAGAGAGAACAGTAACTGCTCATGCCACATGGCTTGCATGTGATAGAATCAAGAGACCCAATATGGAATGTTGGCTGCAAATCCAATCCTCACTGAACTGAGACCCAGAATCTACCTGGTCTGGCAACGTTGTTACAAGGCACACACCAACTTTCTTTTTTATTTTTTCCCCCTTTGGAAAGGATTTTTTTTTCTTTAATTAACATATAATGTATCATTTGTTTCAGGGGTACAGGTCTGTGATTCATCAGTCTTACACAATTCACAGTGCTCACCATAGCACATATCCTCCCCAATGTCCATCACCCAGCCACCCCATCCCTCCCACCCCCCACCACTCCAGCAACCCTTAGTTTGTTTCCTGAGATTAAGAGTCTCTTACGGTTTGTCTCCCTCTCTGGTTTCATCTTGTTTCATTTTTCCCTCCCTTCCCCTATGATCCTCTGCCTTGTTTCTCAAATTCCTCATATCAGTGAGATCATATGATACTTGTCTTTCTCTGATTGACTTTTTTCTCTTAACATAATACCCTCTAGTTCCATCCATGTCGTTGCAAAAAATGGCAAGATTTCATTTTTGATGGCTGCATAATATTCCATTGTGTTTATATACCACCTCTTCTTTATTCATTCATCTGTTGATGGACATCTAGGCTCTTTCCACAGTTTGGCTATTGTGGACATTACTGCTATAAACATTGGGGTGCATGTGCCCCTTTGGATCACTACATTTGTATCTTTGGGGTAAATACTCAGTAGTGCAATTGTTGGGTCGTAGACACACCAACTTTCCAGTATGATTATCCTTTTTCCAATTCATAAACAGCATTTTTCATCAGGTTCTACCCTTGGCTGTGTTCTGTATTTTCCCCATTTGTATGTAGGATAGAATTGCACCGTAACACTGAAAAAATGTAGTTAACACAGATGTCTTATTTTTTTATGAAACTTTTCTTTTCCACTAATGACGTGATAATCACAGAGTATTCCTCTCCTTCTTCTACCTTCTCCCTGCATGTGTTTTGCTATTCTCTTGTCTGGACTGAACTGTCTATAATCAACATCTTCCTTTTGCCCCGACACCATGACTGCTTCTATTATCCCCCTAAATCTGAGTCCAGACTCTCTGTCTTTCCTTTTAAAGCCTCCAAAGCCATGGTTCTTGCCTGCATGTTTTCTATCTTTCAATATCACTGGTTCTTACCAACTTTTGTTTTTTAGCTCTTTGTGTCAGGTCCCATAACGTCAATAAATGACATACACAATGTTATTTATTGTAACATAACTGAAAAGTATTACTCAGGCAAAACTCAGGAAAGAAATCCTAGAAAATCCAGATAAAGTTCATTTTGATAGATAATGAGTAAAAAACAGGTGATCACCGATATGCTCTTGGTCAGGAGGAATACTCTTTTTTAAAAAAGATTTATATATTTATTTAGAGAGAAAGAGTGAGAGCCTGTGGGGGGAGGGGCAGAGGGAGAGGGAGAAAGAGAATCCTCAGACAGGCTCCCCGCTGAGCATGGAGCCCGACATGACAGGAGGCTCGATCTCAGGATCCCGAGATCACAACCTGAGCCAAAACCAACATCTGGGCACTTAACCATCAGTGCCACTCATGTGCCCCAGGAGGATCAGTCTTAAAATGGAATATAAAGTACAGGGTTTTACATGCTTTTGATATTTATTTAGCATAGGAAGAAGATGAAATATTTTTAAAAGTGGGAAAATATATGTTCAAAGAACAACCTATGTTCCATATAGAAAACAAAATAAGAAACGATTAATTACTATTGTAGTTTGAGTAATACTGTCTAAATAGCAAGTATGCAAATGTGAAATCACCATGGAAAATATGATTTAAAGACAATTACACTGAACAGAAACTACCTGTCCAATTTGAGCAATTCTTCAGAATTAATACTGGAAAAGGCTTTATTCATGGGAACACTACCATATATACACCACAATTATTATTAGTTCATAGAGAACACTGAAGGCTAATTAGAGATGCTATATGGAATAGTAAATTAATTTTTTAGTTAATATGCATTCATTTAATTGACTTCATAAGAATCTTTATTAAAGAAGGGGCGGAGCAAGATGGCAGAGGAGTAGGAGACCTGGATTTCGTCTCCTCTCAGGAATTCAGCTGGATAGGGATCAAGCCATTCTGAACACCTACAAACTCAACAGGAGATCGAAGAAAAGAAGAGCAACAACTCTCTGAACAGAAAAGCGACCACTTTCTGGAAGGTAGGACGTGCGGAGAAGTGAATCCGAGGCGATATTCGGGAGGATAGACGGCGGGGGAGGGGCCTCCGTCGGCCGCTTCTGGCAAGTGATAGAGCCGCGGAGCACAAAATCGGAACTTCTAGAAGTCTGCTCCGCTGAGGGACGTCACTCTGGTGGCGAAGTGGGGGGTGGAACCCTCGCGGGACAGTGTGGTCTCAGGACCCTCGGGGTCACAGAAAGACCGGGGGTGCCTGAGTGCGGCAGAGCTCCCCGGTATCGGAGCGGGGAAGCCGGCTGCAGAGACGGAGCCCAGGCGCGGGCTCTCAGCTCGGGGTTGCTATAAACCGTGATCCGCGGCACAGTCGGGCCACTGCTCCTCCAGCAGGGACCCAACAAGGAGCAGATCCGGGGAGACTCACCTTCTTCCCCCGGGAGGAGAGGTGCGGGAGCGCATCGCAGGGATCTGCTGGGTTTGGAGACTCCACCCGGGGTCGGGTGCCAGATAGAAAGGCGCGGTCACAGGCCGGGTGAGCACGGAGTGTGGGCGGAGACCGGGGAGACGGGAGTGACTGACTGCTTTTCTCTGGGGGCTCGCTGAGGAGCGGGACCCCAAGTTCTCGGCTCCGCCGGGGCGGAGACTGGGAGGCCGCCATTTTCACTCTCCGCCTCCAAAGCTGTACGGAAAGCTTGCAGGGAACAAAAGCTCCGGAGAGCAAACCCGAGCAGATTACTTAGCCCGGACCGGCAAGGGCGGGGCAATTCCGCCTCCGGCAAAGACATTTGGGAACCACGGCAACAGGCCCCTCCCCCAGAAGATCAGCGAGAACAGCCAGCCAAGACCAGGTTTACCGATCAATGAGAACGGCAGAACTCCAGCGCTAGAGGAACACTGCACATAGAATCCATGGCTTTTTTACCATGATTCTTTAGTCTTTCAAAGTTAATTATTTTTTTTAACTGTCTTTTTTTCTTTTTTCCTTTTTTCTTTTTTTTTTAATTTTTCTTTTTCCCTTTTCCAACCAACATCTTATCAATCCCTTTTAAAAAAAAAAAACATTTTTATTTTTTCATTTTTAAAGTCATATTCTATCCCTTCATAGTAGTTACCCGTATTTTTGGCATATATATATAAGTTGTTCTCTCTTTAAAATCTTGAGATAGTTTCTTCTAACAGATCAAAATATACTCTAAATCTCTAGTGTATGGTTTTTTTCTACTCCCCTGCCTGATCACATTCTCTCCCTTTTTTCTTTCTTTCTTTTTTTTTAATCCTCTTCTTTCTTTTTTCAAACAACTTATCAAATCCTTTTTTAAAATTTTTTATAATTTCCATCTTTACAGTCATATTCTATCCCTTCATCATATCAACCCTTATTTTTGTACATATATAAGTTTTTCTTTCTTTAAAATTTTGGGACGGACTTTCTTTTAACAGACCAAAATACACCCAAAATCTAGTGTGTGGCACTGATCTATAATCCAGCCTGATCATATTTGATCACATTCTGTTTTTGTTTTGTTTTGTTTTGTTCTGCTTTTGTTTGTTTTTATCTTTATCTTTTTCTTTTTTCTTCTTTTCTTTCCTTTTCTTTTTTCTCTCTTTCCCTTTCTTTTCCCACTGCTTCAGGTCTTTTCTGATTTGTTTAGAGTATATTTTCTGGGGACGTTGTTACCCTGCTAGCATTTTGTTCTCTCATTAATCTATTCTCCTCTGCACAAAATGACAAGACGGAAAAAATCACCTCCACAAAAAGAACAAGAGGTAGTACCGACTGCCAGGGACCTACTCAATACGGACATTAGTACGATGTCGGATCTAGAGTTCAGAATCACCACTTTAAAGATACTAGCTGGGCTTGAAAAAAACATGGAAGTTATTAGAGAAACCCTTTCTGGAGAAGTAAAAGAACTAAAATCTAACCAAGTAGAAATCAAAAAGGCTATCAATGAGGTGCAATCAAATATGGGGGCGCTAACTGCTAGGATAAATGAGGCAGAAGAAAGAATCAGTGAGATAGAAGACCAAATGATGGAAAATAAAGAAGCTGAGAAAAAGAGAGATAAACAACTACTGGATCACGAGGGCAGAATTCGAGAGATAAACGATACCATAAGACGAAACAACATTAGAATAATTGGGATCCCAGAAGAAGAAGAAAGAGAGAGAGGGGCAGAAGGTATAATGGAGCAAATTATAGCAGAGAACTTCCCTAATTTGGGGAAGGAAACAGGCATCAAAATCCAGGAAGCACAGAGAACCCCTCTCAAAATCAATAAAAATAGGTCAACACCCCGACATCTAATAGTAAAACTTACGAGTCTCAGAGACAAAGAGAAAATCCTGAAAGCAGCTCGGGAGAAGAGATATGTAACCTACAATGGTAGAAACATTAGATTGGCAACAGATTTATCCACAGACACCTGGCAGGCCAGAAAGGACTGGCAGGACATATTCAGAGCACTAAATGAGAAAAATATGCAGCCAAGAATACTATATCCAGCTAGGCTGTCATTGAAAATTGAAGGAGAGATCAAAAGCTTCCAGGACAAACAAAAACTAAAGGAATTTGCAAACACGAAACCAGCCCTACAACAAATCTTGAAAGGGGTCCTCTAAGCAAAGAGAGAGCCTAAAAGCAAAGCAACATAGACCAGAAAGGAACACAAACAATATACAGTAACAGTCACTTTACATGCAATACAGTGGCTCTGAATTCCTATCTTTCAATAGTTACCCTGAATGTAAATGGGCTAAATGCCCCAATCAAAAGACACAGGCTATCAGATTGGATTAAAAAACAAGACCCATCGATATGCTGTCTGCAAGAGACTCATTTTAGACCCAAAGACACCCCCAGATTGAAAGTGAGGGGGTGGAAAACCATTTACCATGCTAATGGACACCAAAAGAAAGCTGGGGTGGCAATCCTTATATCAGACAAATTAGATTTTAAACCAAAGACTGTAATAAGAGATGAGGAAGGACACTATATCATACTTAGATCTTCTTGTTGGATCAGGAAATGGATCCAACAAGATCTAACAATTGTAAATATCTATGCCCCTAGCATGGGAGCAGCCAATTATATAAGGCAATTAATAACAAAAGCAAAGAAACACATCGACAACAATACAATAATAGTGGGGGACTTTAACACCCCC